>NW_020953945.1:2097601-2248945 GCF_900497805.2 Vombatus ursinus | reverse complement strand
ACCTCTGCAGCACCTCTTGTTGATTTCACCTCTGCAGCACCTCTTGTCTATTGCACAGCTGCAACATCTCATGTTGATTTCACCTCTCAGCACCTCATATCCATTGCACTTTTGCAACATTTCTCATTGATTTCACCTCCGCAAAATCTTTCACTCAGTGATGTCACCTCTGCAACATCTCTTGAATACGCCCCCTTCTCTCCTCTGACACTGCCCCCACCCTGGTGCAGACCCTCCTCACCTCACACCTGGACTACTGCCATAGCCTGCAGGTGGGTCTGCTGCCTCAGGTCTCTCCCCACACCAGTCTAGCCTCCAGTCAGCCACCAAAGTAATTTTCCTAAAGCTCAGGTTTGACCATGTCACTCCCTATTCAATAAACTCCAGTGGCCCCTGTGGCCTCCAGGATCAAATACAAATGCTCTGGTTGGCCTTCAAAGACCTTCATAACCTAGCCCTTTCCCACTTTTCCATCTCCTACTCCCTTACATGAATTTTCCAATCCAAGTACATTGGCCAACCAACTAACTGTTGTTTGTGCACGACGTTCCACCTCCTGAATCCTTGTCTTGGCACTGGAATGTTCTGGAACGGCAGCTGGATGGCGCAGTGAATAAAGAGCACTGGACTTGAAGTAAGGAAAACCTACATTCAAATCCTGCCCCAGGCACTTCACTCAATGACTCTGAGCCAATTCATTCCTCTCGGGCTCAGTTTTCTCATCTGTCACAATATCACCTGCCTCCTGGGGACATCGGTATCTCTGCAACGCTTTGCTCCTTAACCTCAGCCTCTTAGTGTGCGCAACTTCTTTCAGAGTCAGCTCAATTAAAGAATCCTAGAGAATCAACTAAAAAATGAGTTGAAATAATTAACAACTTCAGCAAAGTGGTAGGATATAAAATAAACCTACATAAAGTTTCAGCATTTCCATATACGACCAACAAAACCCAGCAGGAAGAGATAGAAAGAGAAATTCCATTTAGAATAACTGCAAACAATATAAAGTACCTGAGAGTCTACCTGCCAAAACAAACCCAGGGATTATATGAACACAAATTACAAAACATTTTTCACATAAATAAAGTCAGATCTAAACAATTACAGAAATATTAATTGTTCGTAGGTAGGCAGAGTCAATATAATAAAAATAACAATTCTACCTAAATTAATTTATTCAATGCTATACCAGTCAAACTACCAAAAATTATTTTATAGAACTAGAAAAAACAGTAACAAAATTCATCTGGAAGAACAAAAGGTCAAGCATGTCAAAGGAATTAATGAAAAAAATATGAAGGAAAGTAGACTAACCATACCAGATCTCAAACTGCTTTACAAAGTGGTAATCATCAAAACAATCCAGTCCTGGCTAAGAAATAGAATGGGGGATTAGTGGAACAGATTAAGTACACAATACACACTAATAAGTGACCATAGTAATCTAGTGTTTGATAAATGGAAAGACCCAAGCTTTTGGGATAAGAACTCATGACCTGACAAAAACTGCTGGGAAAACTGAAAAGCACTTTGGTAGAAACTAGGTATGGACCAATATCTCACACCGTATACCAAGATAAGATTAAAATGAGTACATGATTTAGACATAAAGAATGATGCCATAAGCATATTAGGGGAGCATGAAAAACTGTGCCTTTCAGATCTACGGATAAGAAAAGAATTTATGAACAAGAGACGAGAGCATTATGCCATGTAAAACAGATAATTTTGATAGCACTAAATTAAAAAGTTTTTGCACAAACAAAACCAATGCAACCAAGCTTAGATGGAAAGCAGGAAATAGAAAAAAAAATTACAGCAAGTTTCTCTGACACAGGTATCGTTTTTCACACACACATATATATATACATACATAAAGAACTGAGTCAAATTTATAAGAATATGAGTAATTCTCCATTTGATAAATGGTCAAAGGGTATGAACTGGCAGTTTTCTGAAGAAGAAATCAAAGCTATCTACAGTCACATAAAAAATGTTCTAAATCACTTGTTGATTACAGAAATGCAGATTAAAGTAACTCTGAGGTACTACCTCATACCTAACAGACTGGCTAATATGACAGAAAAGGAAAATGATAAATATTGGAGGGGATGTGAAAAAACTGGGATAATAACACACTGTTGGTGGAGTTTTGAACTGATTCAACCATTATGGAGAACAATTTGGAACCATGCCCAAAGGGCTATAAAACCGTGCATACCTTTGACCCAGCAATACCACTACCAGGTCTGTATCCCACAGAGATAAAGAAAAAGGAAAAGGACCTAACGTACAAAAATATTTACAGCAATTCTTTTTATTGCATCAAAGTATTGGAAATTGAAAGAATGTCAATCAATTGGGGAATGGCTGAACAAGCTGTGGTACATGATTATGATGGAATACGGTTGTGCTATAAGAAATAACGACCAGGATGCTTTCAGAAAAACCTGGAAAAATTGATATGAACTGATGCAAAATGAAGTGAGCAGAACCAAGAGAACACTGTACACAGTAACAGCAATATTGTACAATGATCAATTGTGAAAGACTTAGCTATTCTCTGTAATAAAATGATCTGAGATAAGTCTGAAGGACTCATGATGAAAAAAAGCTATCTACCTCCAGAGAAAGAAATGATGGAGTCTGAATACAGACTCAAGCATACTTTTTACACTTTCTTTTTCTTGGGTTTTTGTTGTTTTTGTTTTTGTCTGTGTTTTCTTTTGCAACATGATTAATATGGAAATTATTGTTGTTTGTCCTTCGTTTTCAAAGAAAACTAATGACATCATGAGGTGAATATGTTTTGTGTGACTGCACATGTATAATATACAACAAATTACTTGCTTTCTCAAGGGGGAGTGGGAATCTGGGGGGTGGGAGGGAATCTGGGACTCAAAATTTATAAAAATGAATGCTAAAAAATTGTTTTTACATGTAACTGAGAAAAAAAATTTTTTTTTAAAGATTCGGCTCAAGTCTCTCCTGCAGGAGGCTGTTCCTATGGTTTCTCTCTGGGATGACCTTCTGTCTCCCCTCTATCTCCTATGCACACAGTGGTTTATATGCTGTCTGCCCCCTGGAATGGGAGTCCCTGAAAGGCAAGGGGCCTGGCACATAGCAATGAGTGTTTAATAAATGCTTCTTCAGTAGGGTGACACATTTACAGTACAAGATGTGGGGCTCACCCACATTTCTGCAAGTCTGCTCTCCAGGTTTCTCAGTTCTTGTCAAATAGGGAGTTCTTCCTCAAGTAACTGAAATTCTCAGGTTTATCAAATACTGGTTCATTGAGTTTGATGGCTTCTGATTTGTTCCTATCTACTCAGTTCCACTAATATACTTTTCTAGTTTGTAACAAATATCTCAAAGTTTTTATTATTACTACTGAAAAATATAATTTGAGGATTAGGGTTGAAAATGACTTGTGTAGTACGGGTATTAATTGCTTTTTAAATATCTGATACCTGTAAATCTGCCTGGACTGGGGTTTTTCCCTTTCGGGGAAATTCCTTTGGGGTTTGTTCAATTTTCTTTTCTGAGACTGGACTGTTTAAAATGTCTATTTCACATTCTATCAATTTGGACGGTTTATATTTTTCTAAGGAACCATCCATTTCTTTTAAAAGTCTCAGTTTTTCTAGTATATAATTCCACATATGCGACTCTGATAATTCCTTTATTTCTCATCTGTTATGAACACCATTTCAAAGATAAAAACACTGAGCAACACCAGTCCTGATGACATACACCTTTAAAAGAATCAATGGTCAAATATCATCCTGGAAGGTTGCGTGCACTATCAATTTATTCACTTGTTTACACTGTTTGGCTTAAGTGTTCTGGAGAAGGGCACATCCTGAGGATTCAGTTGTGAGTACAACTGAGTCTTGTATAATGAGATGAAAAAAAATTTGCCAAACAAAAGCAGGAAAAAGGATGATGATGATCTCTGAATTTCCAATGAGGGTAGTAGGACTGTAAAGAAAAGGACCCACAGAAAAGTCTGTCTTGGTAGGAGAGGCCGTGGAGAAGAGGGGAGGAAGATCCTCCTTTTTCTTTTCCTCCCAAGACAGATTCCAAGGTCGACAAAAGCAAACTAGCAACCATTTCTCTCCCTATTCTGTGTCTCCACCATGAAAGATGAATGAAGGGGCTCCCTGCGGGGCTTCGTCCTCATCAGAGCCCCATCACACCCCTTTCATGAAGCCGTATCGCAGACTGGAAAGGGATCTGAATGTGGAGTCAAGAGCTTTGGGGTCAGGGCTCAGCTCGGACCCTTGCTGGCTCTGGGTCACAGGTAACACCCAGTCTTCTTGGTTTCCTACTCCATGAAAAGGGGAAGACGATCCTGGGAACCCCCTACTTCAAATAGTCGTGTGGAAAGCAACTTACACATCTGAAGACACAAATACATGGAGAGAAGTGGAGATTGTCAGTGCAGGGCAGTCCCTCCACCAACAGAAACCCAGACTCATCCATAACTTTAGGGAATCATCTTGGCAAGTTTCCTGAAGCCCAAGAGAGGCCAGGGGAACTGTCTGGGACCCCGCAGTAAGTGTGGCACGTGAGATCTGAACTCAGATCCTTCTAACTCCATGTCCAGGAGTCAATTCCCAAGGCCAAGCCACCTCTATGGAAACCTTTGCACTCTTATCCAAATGTGGTGTTTGGGAGTTAACTTCCAAACCTCAAGGACCTGCAGTTTCTCCCTCCGGAGAGAGATTACAACCCTTCTGTACGGTTTCAGGGGTAGCTGGGCCGCCAAGTCAGCAATCACTTCACTTGCAGTAAAGTGTTTCTTGTGACTCTCCTAGGACTGTACCTAAGGACCATCGACCCTCTGCTGGGTAAGGAGGCAAACCCTCAGGTACGCGGTTATGAGCCATCAGTCGAAAGAACGTAGGTCTCCTGAGATTATCACTTTAGGTATCTGGGAGAAATGGATCAGCTGAATTATGCCCATTACAACAGCCCCATCTGCTGACAAAGCACTGTCAGTAACAGTGTCGACAAACAGAACATGACCAGCCACCTTCCAAAGCAGCACAGAAAGAAACCCTTACAGCCAAATCACTTCAGAAAAAATCACAACTCAAACCACAGATCATCTTCTTAAAAGTCTGCCCGGCACCCTGTTTGGAAATTAACCGGTTTCAGGAACTTCACCTGAAACACATTTGTTACAATCTCCAAGTATCTGATTTCAGAGTCCTGAAATGAAAAGGGGTGGAGGAAAAATCACATTCAGAGACATTGGCTAGAGTCTGTCTGGAACAAAATGAACAACAAAGAGAGTGAGAACACGTCGGACCTGTCGGCGACTAACCCACCCTCAGAGAGCATGAAACTCGGGGGAATGCTCGCCCATTTCCTGCTTGTGCTCTCAGTGAAGAAAGGGCTAGTACAAGTGATGTGATGAGAAGCAGGCAGAATCCAGAGAATGACCTCTACATCTGAAACATAAAGGGAAACGACTCTGAAAGACCAAAGCTGGCACATGAGGACCCGGAACACCAAGCGGCACACAATGAGGCACGGGTCGTCACTACAGCCAACGGACGGGTTCTTTTTTTCTTTTGCTTACGTTTAAGGATTATGAGGATGTAAAAAGAGAGGAGACAGGACTAGTGATCATGATGAAGAAAAGAGTGAGAACGCCGATTAACATTAAAAATACACAGGAGAACTGGGTTTAGATGAGAACACCGACAAGAAGGGCAGCTTCAAGACTAATGGGCCCAACTTTCTGTGGCCTCGAGGCCACAAGTGGCCCTCTAGGTCCTCAAGTGCAGCCCTGTGACTGAATCAAACTTCACAGAACAAATCCCCTTAATAAGAGCATTTGTTCTGTAAAAGTTGGACTCAGTCAAAAGGCCGCACTCAAGGATCTAGAAGGCCACGTGTGGCCCCCAGGCCACAGGTTCCCCACCCCTGACACATTTTAAAAAATAAGATTTACATGATATTCTTCTTTATATATGGAAATACTAATGTTGATGTTTGTCAAGTTGGGAATAACCCCAAAATGTAAATTTACTTAAAAACAGATATGTAAAAATCAAGTCAAAAGAATTCCTACCTCCTAGCTGTTATTTTTTTGATTCTGTACAGTTGAGGAAATTCTTGCCAAAACAAGGCTCCAGTCATGAAGTGGTCAGTGGTGGAACTCTTGCCTTACCGGCGGCCCCTGCCAAGAGCAGCCCAGCATCCTCCACAACATGTCCCCCGAGGTCTGGAGATGGGGATGACCAGGCTAATGGGGGCTGCCCCATGAGATCACACATGCCACCGGGAGAAATGTCCCAGTGTGAGCCACAGATCCAATATGGAGGATGCACCACAAGAAAGGGGCAACAGGAACAAAGGAGGAGAGGCATGGATCGGCTGCCATCAGCACTAGGGGAGGCAGTACTTCCTGCCTGGACGAGCTCATGAATCCCCAGACAAGTCACCTTGAAAGACCAAGAATTCTCCCACAGTCCCCAGAGCACTTCATGGCAAAACCTTCCTAAGTGCCTAAAACATCAGCACGCAAACAGTGGGGGATGGGATGGGGAAAGACACTCCCCTGGTCTCCTCACAAGGGGGCAGGACTGAAGAGACCCGAGTCAGCAGAAAGAAACTGTCTCCATGTAAACCCTGGAGGAGCCATCAGCAAGCAGAGATCCGGGCTTGCTTTTGAAGGGAAGAATATCTGGGTTGTGAGCCCCAAGGGCTTGAGGACTCCTGAGGCCAGCCCAGGGCAAAGAGAGACCTCCTGTGGCCAGCATGGACAAAGGGTCGCGGACCTGGGCCTGGCCCTGCGGTCCTCCTGTGTGACAGGAGCCCAGGCAGACCAGAGGGCAGCTAAGGTCCCTCCCAGGCCTCTGTCCTCCATGAGCTGCTCCCAGGCTGTGCCACCCCAGAGGAGAGTAAGCGCCTAGAGGGCAGGAACTGCCTCAGGGATAGCCCCAGCACACAGTCCACACCCAGTGTGCGACACTCAGTAGGTGCTGATAAATGTGGGTTAAATTGAATGAATCCTGTAGCTGAGTAAGAAAGAAAACAGCTAGGAGTTAAGCACCAGCACCAGGATTTAATTCCATACAAAGCAGTCTGTGACCTGTAGCATATTTAGTGCACCACAGGCTTTTAAAATGAGTTCTTTCCACAACAGACTCAATAAAAACACAAATTTTCTGGGCAGGTAGGCGGCAGAGTGGATACAGCACCAGCCCCGGAGTCAGGAGGACCTGAGTTCAACTCTGGCCTCAGACACTTGACACTAGCTGTGTGACCCTGGGCAAGTCACTGAACCCCAACTGCCTCACACACAAGAAAAACCCACAAATTTTCTCTTTACTAAACACGAGAGTTTGAATTACTCTACAATCTTTTTTTTTTTAAATGGTGACAAAAAAATCTCCCTGTAAAGCCATAAATTCACAGAAAAAAGAAAGTGGCACGACCCCTCCCCCTTCTCCCCCCTACCCCAATCTGAGACAGGTTGTTCTGCCCACTGGCTGATTGGGAGGAACTGGAAATATCTGACGGGCAGGGGTCACCTGTCACGAAATGAACAGGAGGTAATAGGCAAGAGGATGAAAAGCACTTTAAAACAAAAAGAAGAGACTGGAGGTTCTGTGGCCAGGGAAGACATTTTCTCCTCACTCTCCCTCCCTTTCTCCTTTCCTCCCTCCCACTCTCTCTCTGCCTCTCTGTCTCTGTCCCTCTCTTCTCTCTCCTCCCTCTGTCTCTCTTTGTCTCTCTCCCTTCCTTCTCTCTGCCCCACCCCCGTTTCTCTCCCTTCCTCTCTCTGTCTCTTCTCTCCTCACTCTGTCTCTCTCTCCTCTCTCTCTCTGTGTCTCTGTCTCTGTCTCTCTATCTCTGTGTGTGTGTGTGTCTCTCTCTCTGTCTCTGTCTTTCTCTCTGTCTCCCCCTTCTCCCTCTCCCCAGCCCACAGTGGTTGGCACAGGGGGTCATGCCATCCCCCTGAGGAGTGGGAAATAGGCTCCTACCTGGATCCAAGCACATGAACTTGCAGCACTCTTTGGGGTCCTTGTCATACTGCTGGCAGCCCTGGGGCCCCTCGCACAGCGCGGCCACGCACATCTCTGGCTCCCCATTGTGGCAGGTGCAGCTCAGGCAGGGGTCGTTGCCTTTGGGTGTGAAGTGGTGGCCTTCCCCCACAATGTTGTCCTTGATGTCCACACATGTCTGGCCTGTGACAGACACAGAGCAGAGAGATGTTCCGAGAGGCCACAACAAGCAGAGGCAAAGGACAGTGAGGGAGTACAGGGTTTGGGGGCACAGTCCTGGGTTTGGATCCTGGGCCTGCAACTGCCTCCACGTGACCAGGGGTAAGTCACCTTTTGGACGCTGTTTCCTCCCCTGGAAAATGAGCGAACCTGGAACCAATCTCCTCCTCCGCCCCCTTTAAAATCCCAGACCCTCTGGTCATGGAGCCTCAGATCCCAGCCCGGCCCGAAGACACCCGTGCAGTGTCTGGCCCCCCAAGCCTGACAGGTGGTCACAGCCTCCACACCAAGGCCTCCATGGTCAGCGCAAACCTAGCAGAGTCAACTTCTGAACAGAGTTCTGTCAGGAGCACGGCCCTCATGCTGAGACAACATCAATCTTCACCTATGCAAAAAGAACTGGCTGACTGGGAGGGCTGCAAGGACTGAGACACCATCGGCTAACATTAATAGGCCCCCACTACGTGTCCTGTGCTTGGAGCTGGATGTGTAAGGACGATGAATGAAACGATTCCAACTCCAAGGAGGAGGGGAGGACGGGAGGCCAGAAGTGGAGGCAGGGTGACTGCGTGCACAGAGTTCCCTCCTCCACCCAAGGCCCACAAAAGTACACATGTACTGTGCCCACTCACAGACTCACATGCTTCGTACATCATGCTACCAACCGGCTGCCACTCTCAGAAGGCCTTGGGTTAAGTCATTAAACCACCAGATCACATGGCTGGTGAGGGGCACGTCCGATGAGGACCGGTGCTGCCAGTCTCACAGAGCTGGAGGGAGTCCTCGGGGCCTGGAAGCTCACTCCCTTGCTTCCTGCCTGGCTCGTGTCATTAAGGACAGCGGCAGCTCACCTCCCTCGAGCGCAGCCTGTCTGCGGCTCACCAAGCCCTGAGAATGAGCATCAGTCTTCGATGTGGACCCCTGGGCACAGCTGCTAAGTGACAACTGGGCCCCAGCTCGCCCTTCTAAGCCCAGGCACGCGGGAGCCAGGCCAGGCCTGCTGCTCTCTGACCCTGTCTCCTCATCTGATCTGTCTACTACCCACCCGATGGGGCTGTTGTGAAGAAAGAGCCTGATAAACTTAAAACAGGAACACAATGACAGTTATCATGGCAGAGTTCCCGTGAACTCCTGAGCGTGCATGTGTCTGTCTGCTTCCCTCAGTGACCGCAGGGAGGGCCCGCCTTGCCCTGCCTGACCCCCACATCACAAATCCACTGTGGAATTATAACCTGGCTGGTTTGTCTCTTTACAACATCAAGAACACGCAGAGCTCTGGCCATAACTTGTCCCGTTTTGGTCTCAACCTCAGTGTTATCTGGGGTAGGAATCTAAGGGTGCCGCCTAGAGCATGGAAGTGCCTTGTACAGGATCACGCAGCCAGGAGGGCTCAGAGGTGGGTCTTAACCCCTGGTCTTCCTACCTTTGAGGCCAACTAGCACTCTCCCCCAGGCTGGGGCTGCCTCTCCTGCTTACCTCATTAGGCAATTTTCCCTCACACTAAAATACAGAGCTAACCAGCAAGCATCCCTGTGATGGAAAGCCCAGAGGACCCATGTGACCAGAGTAGGCCTGAGGATGGGGGGCCCTGCAGGCTGTGATCAGGAGGAAGGGGAGGCTATCGTAGCCCTGGGGGCCCTGATGGGGAGGCAGGGGAGGCCACTGTGGCTCTGGAAGCTGTGGTCTGGCGGAGGGGGAGGCCACTGTGGCCCTGGAGGCCCTGGTCAGGAGGCAGGGGAGGCCACTGTAGCCCTGGGGGCCCTGGTCAGGAGGCAGGGGAGGCCACTGTGGCCCTGGAAGCTGTGGTCTGGAGGCAGGGGAGGCCACCCATAGCCCTCCAAAGCCCCGGCAGCCACGGTTGGGAGGCAAGGGAGGCCACTGTGGCCCTGGGGACTTCAGTCGGGAGCAGGGAGGCCACCTCAGCCCCGAGGGCCCCAGTGAGGAGGCAGGGGAGGCCACCACATCCCTGGAGGCATGGAGGCCACCTTGGCCCCAGGGGCCCAGGCGGGGAGGCAGGGGAGGCTGCTGCTTACTTCTTTTGCAGAGGAAGGAGGACTTCTCGTAGCAGTTCTCCGCATACCAGCTGTGCAAGTCGTGGTGCCGCAGGGTGGGGAAGTGGAAGCACTGGAGCTGGGCGCAGAGCACGTTGTCGTTCTCAGGCACGGCCGAGGCGAAAATGGGGTCTGGTGGCAAAAAGACCTCGGAGGGGCCTAGAGGAGGAACCCCAACAGGCACGAGAAGATCAGCAGATGGACTCCGCCCCATCCACTGCCAGCTCATCTGTGTCTAAGGGACAGAAGCTGGCACCACGAGGGTGAGGGCTCTGCCCTCGGGAGGTCCTGCCTGAGCTCTAGCTGTGTGGGCACAGCCGGCAAGAGGGGCCAGCTCAGCCCAGGAAGTCAGGGGGAGGAGCCTAGCTCTACAGCTGAGAGGGACCCATTCCACAGACAAGGAGACTGAGGCACCCGTCCAGTTACCCAGCTGGCCACTGATCGGCATTGCCAACGCACTTCTACAGGACACCTGGGGTCCTTAAACTATCCCTGCAACAAAGGGCTGTGGAGTAAAGAGGAGTGTTCTGAAGATGGGAGCAGACCCAGCTTGCAATCCCAGCCTGGACGGTGACGAGCCGTGTGACTCTGGCCTCTTCCTAGACAAGGGAGGAGGAGAAGCCGGGGCTAGGACACGACACTTTGCCCTGACCTGGGGGCTCGTGGCGTGCTTCGCCAGCTTCAGCAGAAGGAAGGAAGGAAAGTGAAGGAGGAGAGCACCGTAGGCATGGAGGACGGCCAGAGTTCAGAGCCGAGGGAGGGAGGGTCTTACACGTGGAACAGCCAGGAGGCCGGGGGCACTGGACAGAAGAGGACATGTAGGGGAGAGAGGTGTGAGAAGGCAGGAAAGGTAGGAGAGCTCTGTGTATCTGATCATGGAGGCCACAGGGAGCCTCAGCAGTTTATGGAGGAGGAGGAGACATGGTCACACCCATACTTCAGGAAAATCACTTTAGTGACTGAACAGAAAGAGACTTGAGGAAGGTAGCCCCCTGCCCCCCCAGCTACTGCAACAGTCCGGGGTGAGGGGATGGGGGCAGTGGCAGAGGAGAGGAGGGGCACATTCTGCTGAGCTTCTTGGAATTCCTCCTTTACCTTCCCCTCTGCTCTTCCACCAACAGATCCACTCAACACGTGCCTCCTCGTATGAGCTTTAACATCTTGTCATCAGTACATCGGTACTAAGCACATGCTGAGCCCCTCCCTCTCCAGGCCTACAGACATCTTTCCTCCACCAGGTCACTTCGGGCCACGTAAAATGTCACGCACTGCTTCCGTCTCTCTCGGCCTGTGGGTCACCGAAACTTTGACTTTCTCAGACTGTGGCATTCCATGACTGGTGGCCACTGGAAGGGGATGTACATTAAAAAGCTGGGTTTAGGCAGCTGGAGACTACTGAAATGGCCACCCAAAAGCCCGGGCCCTTCAGCCCCCTGCCCTTATCGTCAATCCTGGTCCAAACTCACCGGCCTCCCTGGGAGCTGCCCATCCAAGTGCATTTCACTTGGATGAACAACGCACATTCCCAAGCCACTTGGTTTTTCCTGTGTGTAGGACTAAGCCAGTCCCTTACGAGAGCAGCAGATCTCACCGAGGAGGTCCCAGAACGGCCGAGGGCCCATTGCAATCGGCACAAAAGCAGAAGCAAACAAGCATTTGGAGAAGCCAATGCATCTTCCGCCTGGGCAGAGCACGCTCCAGATGCTGGTGGGCACCCGGGGTGAGAGCAGCCCATCCCTTTGTGTAACAGCGTCTTCATGGCAGAGGATCACTGAACCGAGTGCCCTCTACAATCACAACTATCGAGGGGTCTCACAGTGCACATGTGCCCTTGCTGGGGAGGTCAAAGGTTGCACTTGACGTGCTCCAAAGCTTTCAGCTAACTGCTCGGCAGCAGAGACGGGGTCTGCGGCTAAGTAGGCCACAGCCTCTGGCCTGTCTTGTTCGTGCATTTTCATTAAGGATGGCCTCATCAGATAGAAAAAGCAGTCTCATAAAGATGAGTAAGTAGGCATTTCAGCCAACATTTACTGATGTCTTTTTTTAATACCTTTTTAGGTATTAATATTATTTTGATCTTTTCCATTCCTTTAGAATCTTCCCTTTTTTGAAAAAACAACAGCTCATTTTTTGAAGCAGGCAAGGTAAGGATTATCTCCACTTTACAGATGAAGAAACTGAGGCTCAGAGAGGCTAAGTAGGGCCATGAATCCGTGCGGAGGGCTCCCCTTCCCTCTCTGGAAGTCTTCAAGCAGAGGCTGGACACCCACTTGCCCAGGACCAGGGAACCCTTGCTGAGGGAAGGGCTGGACGAGATGCTCCATCCCTGAGAGCCTGGGACCCAAAGCCCTCCCACTGAGCCACAAGGCTCTTCCCTGCCAGACGGCTCAGCTAAACATTCACACTAGATCCCGCGTGACTTTCCTTCCCCATTCTAGGTGCACAGGCGTCCTTTCCATCCATGGGGACCCAAGTCCTTATGAGCTCATTAACAGGTGATTCAAAAAACCCTTGGATGTTACATTCCGTGTCCCCCGACAGCCCCAGCTGCTTTTTCACTTGGTGCTTGCCTGACAGGATCCCTAAAAAAGTACACCGCTGCATGATCCTGAGGCTCCAGGGGGCCCCTAGGGTAACACAGCCTCCTCTGAGCAGCCTCTGGGGGGGTTCCATCAGCTTTTCTTCACCAGTTCCTGGGGTGGATGAGTCAGGGGATGTGGGGCACGTCCACTCTCTCTTCTCTGGGTCTCCTCCAAAATGGCCAGCTCACCGAGGGCTACGAATTGTTGTCCTACGGCACGGAGGTGAAGAGGGGCTCTCTTCCCACCAGACAGCCACGTGGAAGGCCACGCTGGTCACAACCACGGGGCATCCAAGGACTCACTGCCTAGAAGCGTACACTCATGGCTCATGGAAAATGTCGGTTCTCCAGCAGACAGTGAGGGCCATGAAGAAAGAAACAAAGTGGACAATAAAAAGTCCTGTCCAGACGTGGCAGCACCGTTCCACGCACTTCTTCACCTGACACCACAAGGCCCAGGACAGCAGCACGTGGCTCAGCGCTGCAGCGATGGATGGTGAAGTCAATCGTCTGAGGACAAGGCCTAAAGGAGCAAGGGCAGGGCTGCCTTCTTCAGGACACTGAGGCCCAGGCTGAGACACAGCTGGTCCTAGCTGAGGCAGAGGGGCTCCAGGGCGGGGGGGAAGCAGCCACAAAGCAGGGCCTGAGTGCAAGCTGATGCACACATGTCACACAAACCACTGTGGAAGCTTCTTGACAGCTCCTTGATAACAGAATGGCAGAAGACTGGGCACCCTACAGCAAGGAGTGGGAGAAGAGGTGCCAGACAAGGAAGGCCAGAGGCCCACCAGGGCTCCATCTCAATCCACTGGCAGTGGAACATGGAACATTCTGTCAGACCCTGGGGCAGGTGAGTGGCCAGTCTGAAGGGGAGTGCCTCTCCTGAGCTTTTAAAGCTCGTAACCAGCTGACTCTACACCTTATCTTTCCAGCCCTGCTGTACATTACTCTTCTATCCCATACTCCAAGATCCAGCCAGAGTGGCCTTCTCTCTGTTTCTCACATGACACTCATCTCCAATCTCCACTCCTTTGGCCACCCCCAGGCCCGGAATGTACTCCCTTCTCATCTCGAGCTCACAAAATCCCCCTCTTTGTTTCTATTTGCATTTCTTCTTTTTACGTTGGTCCTGTACATACTTGTCTCCCCAGTAGAACGTGAGGATCTTGAGAGCAGGGATTATTTCATCCTTTGAATCTGCAGAGTAGGAGGTCCTGCTTCATACATGCTGACTGACTGACTGACTGACTGACTGACTGACTGACAGGACCTTCTGAATGTGAGGTTCTGATGTAGTCATCTGGCTTCCTGGGGTCCTCTCTGGGACAGGCCCTGCTTCGCTGGGGCTCCAGCCACGCTGACCCCTCCAGGCCGTGGGCTGGTTGGCTGACCTCCAGTGCTTTCAGCCTCTTCTCATGGCCTCCACATAAGGCAGAGACACCTCCGGATGGAGCTTCAAAGTCAAAGACGCCACGCTCTCCTCCAGGGCTGGCAAGAAAGTGAGCAGGGCTCTAGTGAGGCCCCAGGGGCAGGTTCTGTCACGCTTTCTTAACGAGCCTGCTCGATCCTACACTTACGTGCATGGGGGCAGCCTGTGTGGGGAGCTTGGGCAGAGCCTTGAGCAGGGTCTGGGCTGTCACTGGGCTCCAGAAGAAGGCTGGTTCGAACCTGGAGCCTGGCAAGGATGCCCACCAGGGCACAGACCCTCCGCTCGGCCTGGATCTCACGTAGCGCTCCAAGATCCTCAGGACCAGACCTGCTGATGGCCCTGGGCAGCTTCCACACTGGCAAACGTCTGCTCAGTCAACACCAGGTTCTCCTCCACTTTCTCACAAGCCAACACCAAGGCCAGGTCCACTGCTGTCACTGAAACCTTGAGTCACGCCTTTTCTGTGCCTGGACCTAATCTATCATTTCTATGTGAGGCTGCTGGCAGGAGCCTACCTGGAGAGCCGGAAAGGGCCTGAGGACAGGTATCCAAGGAGCATCTAACTTTTCCCTATCCAGAGAGATAAGGCTCCTTCACTTTTAAATAGCACTCCTCCTCAGGGCCAAGCTCAGAAGCAAGTGGTGGGTGCCCAGTGAGTACTTGCTGAACAATCCCTCGATCACAGACTTATATCAGCAAATCAGTCGTGCAGTCCAAATACTCATTTTACAGATGAGGAAACTGAGGCACATGACGATTTAATGATAATTTGAAGCCAGGTTTTTCTGACTTCAAGGCCAGTGCTCTGTCCCACCACAGCTTCTGATGAATGAATAAGCCCCTGAGCAGGGGCACTTACCTTTGTGAGCCACCTCCCAGCGACCTTCTAAAGTCCGGTTTCGACCAGTGATGACATACTGATAGCCCACCCAGAACCTGCATAGACAGAGAAAAGAAAACCAGGCTGATTTCAACAGGAGAAACAACCCTATTGGGGTTTCTCTCTGTCTCTCACTGAGGGCTCAATAACTCTATGAGATGGCTGGCTCTACTCTCCTGGCGGCCCAGCAATGGGGAACTCAACTCACAAGTGGCAGGGACACCAGGCTCCGGACCGCCTCAGGCACCTTTGTATTTTCTAAGCTCGTGCACGGCCTCTGTTTTTTTCTGAAGGCCACATGGTTTAGAAGAATGAAACATCTCACTGCTACCCTTGGGTAGGAAGCCCTACGTATACCCCACTAGAGCACACCTTCTAACAGGCCCATGCCTGGGATCCCAGGAGACCCACTGAGTCAAGAGACACACAGCTCCAATGCCTAACTTAACTCAGCCTGGTGTGCCCAGGATCCCGTTTATAAAATGCAAATGACACACTCACCCACAATCTCATTAAGTCTTTGAAGAAAAGGCAGCAGTGAGCTTTGGGCCAAAAGTAGCATATTCCACCTCCAGAGCTCAAAATAAATGCTTTCTTGGGTCTTGGTTTAACCAAGGGGATAATAACATCTATCGTGTCATTCACTCATTCTATCAGGACCACAAAGAATCAAAGGAAAGCCCAGACACAATATAGGCTTTTCATATTTGCAATTTCCTGCTGGACCCTAAGACTACAGTCTGAAATCCGACCTTGAAGCTGACAATCTTTCTCTCACGATGACAAATCCCCTGGGACTTCTGTCATTCACCTTCATGCGGGCCAAAGAACTAAGCACGTAAAGAAGGGACGGTCTGCTGTGATTCTTTCCCCGATCCTCTGCATCCCCGAAGAAAACTAAGTCCTCAGCATCTTAACACTGAGCCCGAGTGCAGAGGGCCTTAATTGTCCTGAAGCCCTTGGGCAGCAATCTGAGGAGGACCACAGGCCCCTCCGTTAGCATGATCTGAGGAATACCATGGGCTCCTTGGGTGGCTCTCTGGTCTGGGGAAGAGCATGGACCACCACCGCCACCACTACCACCCTACTTCCTCAGAATAGCATGTTTAAATGCGTAAGATCAAAATCAGAGGATTATAGGGTAGCTAGGTGGCACAGTGGATAGAGCACCAGCCCTGAAGTCAGGAGGACCAGAGTTCAAATCCAGCCTCAGACCAAACACTTGACACTTACTAGCTGTATAACCCTGGGCAAATCACTTAACCCCAAGTGCCTTAAGAAAAAAAAAATCAGGATTACAAAGGAAATCAATTCTATTGAAATACAGTTATTAAAAAAAAAAACCCAGTTCACAGGCCTCAAGGTAAGAACCTCTGCCCTGGGACCTGCTGTCTATTATAGCTTTTCTGCCACTAATCAGGTGCTAGTCACCACTGATAGGCCTGCCAGGCAGGAACCTTAGAACCCAGCCTGTCAGAGCTGAAAGGGCCCTCAGAATATTCTAGACCTCAGAATCAGATGAGGACTTCAGAGGAGAGAAGGGAGAACTGAAAGTGTCCCTCAGGATTCAGCATCACCTTATTTCAAGGCCCAGAAAGGCTTTATGCACAGTCACGTGGTGAAATAAAAAGAGAGCCTCCACCACTGATGTAGACCCCTGGTCTGAGTTCTTCTGCTCCTTCAGCTTCTAAGGCCACACCTCACCCTCAGCCTGTTAAATTTCCCAGCCAATGAGAGCACCTCCCTATTAGTGAAGGCCCCTTAATCAGATGAGAACACATGATCCCTATCCCCAGCCTCAGAAGGCCTGCCTAAGGGAGCAGGAATCACAGGTGATGTGTTTGACCTCAGAGAACAGAACCAGACACAACAGCTGTGGGAACAGCCGCGGAGAGAGAAACACTTCTCAGCTCCTAGAGCTTCCCCAAAGTGGGCTGGGCTGCCTGGGCAGGTGGCCTGGCCTGGCCTTCAAGGTCTGTAGCCCCAGCTGGATGGCCCCCTTTAAAGAGTGCTGGGAGCAGACAGGGCCCCAGTGTGGTGAGAGCTGCCATGACAACAGCATGTAAGGCCCCTCGTGCACACCTCCCACCATCTCTGGGTTGGGTTTCTCCTTCCTCACCGGCCTGTGTGCCTCTGTGACTCACTTGCGTTGGTCCTTCCACCCAAAGGTCCTCTCCTGTAAGTCCCATTCCTGGGCCAGAACAAAGCGGAGCTCCTGGTCGGTCGTGAAGGCCACTAAAGAGCCATTCACCCTCTGGCAGGTCTGCACGGCATCCCAGTAATTCTCCCCATTTAGATAGACCTTGTAACAGCTGGCCGTGCCCTCGTAATGATGCCAACCCGTCGGGCACTTTCCTAGGAAACATGAAGGACAAAAGGGAAACAGCCCCCTCCAATTAGGACCGGAACATGAAAGAAAATACATTTTCCTGGCCCAAGAAGCCTTTGCTGCATTTCCCTGAGAGCATAATTCAACCGAGGTCTAGTACACACTGAGCAACACACCCACACTCACACACTCACATACATGCACACGTTCACACATGCATGCACATATTCACACATACATACTCTCAAACATACACTCAAACGCACCCACACAGATGTGCATGTACATACACACTCACACACTTACAATGCACGTGTGCATACACATCGGGGACTCCAGCAGAGTCCATTCTAATAGGCCAGGCAAAAACGTTTCCTATGGCAAATAAAGAGTTTCACGAAAGTAGAAGCTGAAGGGTGCCCAGGCTTCCCTGCTGCAGCTCACTGATCCGGCTGGTATTTTCAATTGGGTCACATTCATCCACCAGGATTCGATACAACCTCTGGAAAGACGTCTCTCTTCATCAAAGGAACAAGAGGAACCATTGCAGCCTCAAACCAAAGCTTTCATGTTCATGCTCTGGAGAAGAAGCAGCCTGGCACCATCTGGGGTTCTGCCTCTTTCACATTTCAGAAGCTCAGGACCCAGTGCCCCAAGTCCAAGTGCACTCAGTGACTACTCCTTAAACAGCTCTAAAGATAACTCCTAGCTAACTTGGTTGTTTTCATTGTAAAACAATGAAGGGAGGCAAGTGGACATTTTATTTAGCCAATTGAAGCTTTCTAAGCCCAATCCCCAACGCCATTGAGAGTCTCATTCTCCTGAAAGCATCCAAATGGAAGGAAGCTTTGCTAGGTGACAAGACCTAAATAAAGGTGCCCCCATGTTAGGGCTAGTAGGCTAAGATGAGGACCACCTTTTCTCACTGGCATCTAGGGAGTCTCTCCCCACTAAAGAGAACAACTAAAAAACAACAGTCGTGCCCTCCAAAATCAATAACCTTGTCTGAAACTGCCAGGTCATCCCTGTAAATCCAAAGAAGACAAAGCCCGAGGCCTGGCCAGCCTCACCCGGCTCCCAACCCGTCCTCGTGACTCCTCGCTTCTGCCTTGAAGAGCAGTGGATGCTGCTTCTGATAACACCCGAAGGTCTGTAACGTCCCTCACAACATACCTGGGAGTGCACAATGCCAGTCTTCATCATGTCCCATCCACAAATAAGGAGATTAAGGCCTCAAAAGGTCACTCAAGTTAGAAGTGGCCATGCCTGGACTCCAAGACCGCCAGACTGGTCCTCTCTTGGCCAAGTCCCTGGCACTACCTACCTCTCCCTTCCAAAGCCTGGATCATGCCTCTGCTCTTGGGGATCACAAGAATTTCTCCCACAGATAAGACCCCTTGACTCTCTAACTTTAACTCCCAGAATTCTGCTCCCCTCTGCCTTTGATCCAGAGATATTCAACATCAGGGTAATCTGGGATACATAATACTCCTAACCAGTAGGCACCAACATCATGGAACAGGATATGTTCCAGGCACAGAATTCCTAAACCTCAATAGGATAAACTGCCTATTACCAGAAATCTACAATCCCCCAATTCTACTTCTTGAGAAGTCCTGCTGGGGCCCCCTTCCTATGCCTGGTGACAGTCTCTTCCAGCTGATGACAGCTGGAAGGTTCTAGGCACAGCCTTGGTTTAAGCACCATCGAGGCCCAATTCAAAAAGACTGGGAGATGGGGCAGCTAGGTGGCACAGTGGATAGAGCACCGGCCCTGGATTCAGGAGGACCTGAGTTCAAATCCGGTCTCAGATCAGACTCTTGATATTAGCTGTCTGACCCTGGGTAAGTCACTTAACCCCAAATGCCTCACAAAAAAAAAAAAAAAAGAAAAAAGACTGGGAGGAAGCCACTTTGGGACAGTCCTCACTGTAAGGAGGCATTTCCCAAAGTCAAGTTGCAAGCTGCCTCTCAGTAACTTCCACCCATACTTCCTGGTTTAAGTGACAACAGCTGACTGCTCTGGGACCGGATTTCTATATTTATAAAATAGGGATAATAATGCCAGCAGAGACAGAGTTGTTGAATCAAATACAATAACGTATGTTAAGGACTGCATATGTCTCAGATTTCACCATTACTAGTTTAAAAAAATGCTGCCTCCTCTGAAAGCCTTTCTTGAGACCTTCTGGGGTCCATGGCAGAACACATCCAATGGCTCTGTCAAATCACAGCCCCCCGTGCTTGAAGGCAGCTGCCACGTGCCCCCTAAGTCTGCCTCTCTTCACACGCAAGATCTCCTATCCTCATATCACGATGTGCTGAGCGAGGCCCTTCCTTCCCCACCCGGGCTGCTTCGCTCTGGACCTCTCCAGCTTATCCATGTCCTTAATGTATTGCCCAGACCTGACCCCAGGAGCAACAGTGGGCTCTGACCAGGGCCCAGGAGAACAGCCCTCCCGCCCACCCTGCGCAGGACCTTCTGGAGGCAGCCTTTGATCTCACTAGCCACTACCATGGCTCACCACTGGTAACCATCATGCTGGAAATTCACAAAACACCCCTCACCTCTTTCAAATGAGCTGCCTGACCACATCCCAACTCTTCCTAGCTTCATCATGTTGATTTTTGGAACCCCTATTTATTTCTACTCAATTTCATCTTCTTAGATTTGGCCCACCAATGCAGATTAACAACTCATCTGTGGCTTGTAATTACTGCTCCCCACCCTGCTAACATCACAGATCCGCCCCCCCCAAAAAACTTCCCAAACATTCTATTAAAAGGCCCCATGTTCTAGGTCGTCAAAAACATTTTGGATCCTGACCCTGTCATCTAACCTTCTGCCTCTCCTTCCCAGATCTGGGTCATCTGTAAATCTGAAAAGCATGTCCCCTCTATTTCCAAGTTATGAGGATATCAAACACTGAGCCATGGGGTCCCCCACTAGAGACCTTCTGCCAAGCTGACACAGAGCACTAACGACTCCTCTGAGTGAATTCTTCAGCCAGTTCTGAATCCGCCGTTAGCCGACATCTCATCTCATCCACAAGGAGAGCAAGAGGCTGTCAAACGCTTTGCATGTAGGTAACAGGCCCACCGTCTTCCTCTGATGTGCCAGTCTAGGCAGCCTGTCAAACAAGGCCATGCTGATCTGGGTGGAACTGTCTTTAAAGGAGCGGAACAGGCTTGCTCTCAGTGACCACTGTTTCCTTTTCTCAATGACCATGATCCAGACCCAGGACTTCCCTCGTGGAGGGAACTTCTGGGGAAGAAACTCCTGCTTACCAGAAGAGGTCAGCAGGCGTCCTGCAAATCAGTCTCAAAAGCATGGCCTGGGACGCATGGCTTCATAGGCCAACCTGCTCTCCTTTGTGCAGGGAAATGTTTGCGTTTCTTGATGTCTGTCATATTCATAATAAAGGAGCTGTCTGGAGGACTGAGAGTCAGTTAAGTGACTTGCCAGGAGTCACATACCAGTAGGCATCAGAGGAGTGACTTGAAAACCCAGGTCTTCCTGACTCCAAAGGCTGTGCTCTATCTCCTGTGTTAGGCTGTCTCTCTACATTACTAATTAGGCTTAAGAAAAAAAAAAAAAAACTCAACCCCTACCAGAACATACTTAGAATTTGGCACAATCCTGCTTACAGGACTGACATCTATGAAAATTATCATTTTGTCTAGCCAAAACCACCGGGTGTCTGATCCAGCAGGAAGGTGTCATAAACAAAGACCATCACAAGTCTACAACTTACTGCTAAAGCGGACGGGCTGCGCTACATTCACTGTGTGGAAGCGAGTTGTGTCTCCTCTTCCACGACTGGGCCGTGAATCCATGGCCTCCTTTCCATGATAAGAACGTTGGTCCCCAGGCACATCTAGAAGTAAAATAAAATGTCTAATAACCACAGAATGATGTATGCTTTTTGAAGTTTACCTAAAATGCTTCAGAATGTCAAACGATAGAAGAGTTCAAGAATTAATTGGCGACAGACACCATTTTAACACTTTTTATTATAAGCCAATATCAGTCAAAATCAACAAGCTTTTATTAAATGTCGGTCAGCCTGCTAAGGGCACTAGGGCTACCCTCCAACAGGCTTCCAAGAAGGATTCTGGGGCCTGCTCAGCACGGGCATCTTGCAATCTCCCCTGCTGCCCCATGCACCCCCTTCCAGCTCATGCCCTAGGCACCAGACAGCCTAACAATAGTGCCACTGCTCCAGGAAAGGGCAAGCCCTCCTACTGCCCTGTGGCTCCCCTCATCGGACCAGAAGCTCCATTCCTGGGCCGCCCACCACTCCCTAATATATGTTGTATTCCTTTAGAAGAAAAGAGGCAGAGGTGGACTCAGATTTCGGGAGTGAATCCCCAGGCCAAGAGCTTAATAAATTTATGCCTATTTTTATTAAGCACCTTTGTCACAAAGTATCATAAAGTCACCTGGGAAGGGTACATGCTGTAGTACAGGTGAAAAGTTGGAGGTTAAGCCTTCTTAGCCTCACCTGGACAACTCGAGCAGCCTCTTAACTGGTCTCCCTACCTCCAGTCTCTCCCTTCTCCCATCCATCTTACGCCTGGATCCCAAAGCGCCCTTCCTTTATAAAGCACAGGGCTGACTCTCAAGGTTACCCACTGCGTCTACGCCCAAATCTGATCTTGTCTCTTTGACACTCACTGATGCCCTTCACAAACTGGCTCCAGACCACCTTCCTAGACTTAACACTCCCCTCCCTCATCACTGACCCACATGCTATCCCTCACACATAGTCCACTTCCCATCACCGTATCTTTGCACAGCCTGTCCCCATGCCTGGAATGCCCTCCCTCCACAACTATGCCTCCTAGAAATCTCTAGCCTGGAAAGGTAGAGGCCTACAGGCGTGGAATTTAGTAAGTATCATTAGGTTTAGTGGCTTCATCAGTCAGTTTTGCATAACCATTTTTATCAGTGAAAAGGTAAAGTTTAATGAGTATATCAGGAAATAACTGTGATTTTTTTAAAGAGCATTTTTAAAAACGGGGGAAAAAAAGAACAGGCCCAAGAACCACAGGGGACAAGAAGAAGGGGATGGCACCGAGGTATATTGCAGAACCAGTGAAATACCCAAGAAATAACAAAGAGCCGCTCCCATCTCTAGACAGCCATTCTCTGGCCACAAAACACATTCCTTTCAATAGCCCAAGCCGAGGCTTACGACAGGCAAACAATCCATGCTGGAGGGAGAGGCAGGACAGATTAGAGGCACACACCCAAAACAACACAAAGTTCCATCTGAGACCCAAGGAAGGGATGGAAACTTCCATCATGAAGAATCAGGAAAGCCTTCAAGAGGGCCTTGGACAATGGGGCTGAACCCGCTGGAGGACAAGACTTCAAATGCAGGAAGGAGGGGGAAGAGTGATGTAGAAGGCTCAGGAAGGGGACAGCTCAATCTTTGCAGGAGGGGAGCCACATGAGGAAGAAAGGATGCCATCTAGGCTATCCTGCCTAGACAGTGTGATGCAGATGAAAGGGCATTGACCTTGAAGTTGAGACTTCAAGCTCTGACACTCTTTAGCTGTGGGACTCTGGACAAGTCACCTGACCTCTCTGGGCCTCAGCCTCCTCTTCAGCAAAATGAGTCACTGTTGCTCAGAGCCAGAGGCTGACCAGCCACTTATGGGCCAGACTCTAGAGGATTCAGGGGCTCTTTTGTTGGAGGGGCGGGGGCGAGTACAAGAGTCATTAACAGTGATCTCAGAGGGCCATTCCAAGTCTGAATTCCATGGCAATGACCTCCATGGGAGGTCTGCCATTATTTCCTGGTGATGAGTGATGGAAACTGCCGTTCCCAACTCGATGGGCGCGGTGTCCACTGGGGAGGGAAAGACAGAGGAGGCAGCAGCAGGAACATGGAGGGTCTCTGCTGCAATGCAAACTGCCAAAATCTTGTTAAATGTGATTACAGGAAAGGCAGCAAGAGCCTTCTGTTTCCTCCTCTAGAAAACAGGAATAACAAAATTGAGCTCTCAAGGAACTGAATTACAAAGATCGTATTTACAACCACAGTTCTCGTGGTTCACACACTAGGAGAGAACATAACAGGTTAAGGGTTCTCTCCCCAGAGCAATGATGTAGCGCCACAAGGGCTTAGGTTTTAAAATTGTTTTTCCAACGCAGCCTGGCTGGACAATCTCCTTAATCCTTTCTCAATGAACAATATACACAGGTGATACAGGAGAGGGTACAGTCAGTCAGCATGGGTCCAAAACAGAGAGGTGTCCAAGAAGGGCTTGGAGCAACACGCATCCAGGAGTCCTGGGAAAATTCAGGGATTGAGCTAGATGCCCTCTGAACTCAGGGGTCTAACGCCTGTGATTCCATGGCAACCGTGACCCTCACGACTTCATCCTCTTGCCCAGAATTTACCAATGCTTTTCCAGTCCATGACCCCTGCAGATGTATACACTTTCTGTGACATTCCATTGGCCAAGTGGGAAGGTTCCTGAAGAAGAAAATATTGCTGAGAAAAGGAACTGTTTGCAGTATTTGGAAAAATGGGGAAATCTTTTAATAAGATAATGGAGAAAGAACTTATGGTTAAATGGAATTCATTAAAAAAACAGCAACAACACATACACACATACAGGGAACAGAATAACGAAGGCCCAGATGCATTTTACAGTTTGCAGGCGTGGTGAAGAATTGGAAATGAGGGGATGGCTGAACAAGGTGTGGTATGTGACTGTGACGGAATACAGCTGTGCTACAAGAAATGACACGTGAGATGGCTTCAGAAAAACCTGGGAAATCTTACATGAACTGATGCAAAGTGAAGGGAGCAGAAACAGAAGGACATTGGACTCAGGAACAGCAATATTACAAGATGAGCAATTGTGAATGACTCAGGCATTCTCAGCAACACAATGATCTAAGACAATTCCAAAGGACTTATGATGAAAAGCGCTGTCCACTTCCAGAGAAAGAACTTGGAGAGCCTGAATACAGAGTGAGGCATACTTTTAAAAAAAAAAATTTTGTGGGTTTTTTTTTGGTCTGTTTTCTTTCATAACATGACTACTACGGAAATATATTTTACATGACTGCACATGTATGACCTATAGCAAAATGCCTGCCTTCTCAATGAGGGGGGAGGGGAAGGAAGAAGAATTTAGAACTCAAAATTTTTAAAAACGAATGTTAAAAATTGTTTTTACATATAGTTGGGGGGAAATTTTCAAATATTTTAAAAGTTTACAGGGCACTTTAGGTACAACAATCCTGTGGACAGATCCGGTGAGAAGGCCTAGTGGGCAGCTGCATGAATTAGCCAGCCAGCCCAGGCTTAGAAGCCAACTCTCTGCGGCAGCAGCAGCACGATGGTATTTGATATTTGGCTAAAATACCACAGACAATGAAGGAACACCAAAAATTTTTACAGCAAGTTTCTCTGATGAAGGCCTTATTTCTCAAATATATACTGAGTATAGAACCAAGCCAAATTTATTTAAAAAAAAAACAATTCCCCAATTGATAAACAGTCAAAGGATATAGCCAGGCAGTTTTCAGAAGGAGATATCAAAGCTAGCTAGAGTCACATGAAAAAAATACTCTAGATCACTATTGATTAGAAAGAGGCAAATTAAAACAGCTCTGAGCTACCACCTCACACCTATCAGAAATGAAAAATGCTGGAGAGGACGAGGGAAAAATAGGGACATTAGTGAACTGTTAATGGAGTGGTGAACTGGTCCAACCCTTCTAGAGAACGATTTGGAACCAGGCCTAAAAGGCTATAAAACTAGGCATACCCTTTGAGCCAGCAGTATCACTACTAGGCCTGTACCCCATAGAGATCAAAGAAAAAGGCAAAGCTCCTATTTGTACAGAAATACTTCTAACAGCTTTTTTTTGTGGAGGCAAAGAATTGGAAATTGAGGGGATGCCCATCCAGTGGGGCTGAATAAGCTATGGTCTATGATTGTGATGGAATACCATTGTGCTATAAGAAAAGACAAAGGGAGTGGTTTCAGAAAAAACCTGGCAAGATCTATATGAACTGATGCAAAGTGAAGTGAGAAGAACCGGGAGATCACTGAGCACAGCAATAGTAATATTGTAATGACTGTCAGCTGTGAAAGACTTGGCTACTCTGATCAACGCAACAATCCAAGACAATGCTGAAGGACCCGTGCAGGAAAACGCTCTCCATCGCCAGAGAGAGAACTGATGAACTCTAAATGGAAACTGACCTATCACGTTCTCCCTTTATTTTTCTTGCCTTTTTTTTCCAATATGGCTAACATGGAAATGTTTTGCATGACTGTACATGTATAATTAACATCATACTGCTTGCCTTCTCAATAGTGGGGGAAGGGGTAGGAAGGAGAGAGAGAATTTGGAACTCAAAATTTAAAAAGAAAAGAATTTTTACAATAAATAATAAATAGAAAAAAATATTAATTGACTTACAAAATCCATGCCCAGATCATCCAAAGAACTCAAAACAAGATGGAATTAGGCCGCTGCTTAGGGGCCTCCCTGCTCCAGGATCTCAGGGGGCATTAGAGCAGACCTTCCAGCCATGGGAGAAAAGGCAGGGTCAGATCCGAGAGCTTCGGGGAGTCTCAGAAATCATGTACTCCCCATCTCATTTCACAAAGGAAAAACTCACCTCCAAGAGGTGTGTGTTTAATGCTTGCTAGATACCTGTTTGGATACAGGCTTAACAGACTATTTCAATAAGTTGCTGTGGCCAAAACAATTTACCAGCCAGTGGCCACTCCTGAGCTTGATGAGTTCCCATACCATGGCCTATGTGGCTGGGTCCATAACTGAGCTTGTCTGCAGAGCTCGTCTGTGTCCTGGGAGAGTCTCTGAGAGCCCAAGGTCAGTCCCAGGATGAGCTGAGGCCTGGGAGGGCCCTTAGTGTAACTGGGGAACACACCATGAAGGGATATCAGCTCTGTGATGTAACCCAGAATGGAGGCAATACCACGGTCTGCCTTCTGCCTGTCTTCCTGTACCATCTATCTCTTTCATCAGTCTTAAGCAATGGCATTTCCTGTGATGGCCTAATACCAGGGTACAGAGACGTGTAATAACCTAAGGTTTTTTAAATACCCCCACAAGAGGTCATCCAGGCTAAAGACTGTGCCTGGAAGAGCCAGGGATGGAAAGCTCACTACCTTGATGATCTTAAGAAAAGAATGGAGAGAAAGAGGAAGAGGAATATATTGGGGGGGGGTGTACCACGCGAGACAATTATCTCCCCTGGGAGGGGCAGCTGACTCTCATCTGAACTGATCAAATGAAGGAAAAATGCACACATGTACAGAGAACAGTACAGAAATACATTTCATTCAACAGAGAAATAGGAGTCAAAGGAGAGAAGGAAGAAGGGGGAATTAAAATAAGAGCAGATTAAGAGAGGGGCAGCTAGGTGGTGCCATAGTGCACAGAGCACCAGGCCTAGAGTCAGGAAAACTCATCTTCATGAGTTCAAATCTGGCCTCAGACACTTACTAGCTGTGTGACCCTGGGCAAGTCACTTAACTCTGTTTGCCTTAGTTCCTCATGTATAAAATGGGCTGGAAAAGGAAATGGCAAACCAGTGTCTGACAAGAAAGCCCCCAATGGGGTCACAAAGAGTCAGACACAAGTGAACAAGAAGATTAAGAGAGGGATTAGTACTAAACAAAACAAATTCTAAAGATGTATAAAAATATTTATAGCAGCAATTTCTGAGGTGGCAAAGAATGGGAATCTGAGGGGACGCCTCTAAACTGGGGAAAGGATGAACAAACTACGATATGTAAATGTGATGGAACACTACTGTGCTAGAAATGATAAGGAAGATGGTTTCAGAGAAACCTAGGAAGACTCATATGAACTGATACAGAGGGAAGTGAACAGAATCAGGAGAATAATTTATTCAATGACATCAGTATGGCAAAGGCAAAGAACTTTGACAGAATTAAGAACTCTGACCAGTGTGATGAGTAATGCCCAACCACAATTCTAGAGTACTAATGACGAAAAAGTCTCCCCACCTGCTTGATAAACAGAGAACTCAAGAGTGTAGAATGAAACATACGTTTTTCTGGTCACAGCCAATATGGAAATTTATTTTTACTGACTACATGTTTGTAACAGGGTTTGTTTTTCTTTATTTCTCAAGTAGAAGCAAAGGGATTAGAGTTGGGGCAAGAGTTACTAGTTTATAGTTAATAACCAGTATACTTTATTTTCAGATTATGAAGAGAAAGTTGCATTGAAAATTTTAAAAAGGTAGATGTTTATTGATTGAAAACAAAATAGCGATTAAAAAAAAAGGAAAGCTCACTAACCCCTGGGTAGCATATTCTGAGTCAGAAAAGAACACAGTAAATAAATTGTTAAAGTTACTTGGTTAAAACTATGTAACTACTTCGGATGTTGTAGTTTTATCGGGGCATCCCCATTCTGTTGTTGGCAAGTTAGTATCCAAGAATATTATTAACTCTAAAATCCAAAGTACAGAGTAACTGCGCATCCAGTCACGTCCGGGCACTCGGCAGGACCACGGCCCACATTTCTAGGTTTGTCCAGTGTTCTCATCACTCACCTGGACAGCCAACCTCGTCACTCTCATCTTCGCAGGTCCCCCTGCCGTCACATTGCCAGGAGAGGGGGATACACTGGATGGCACCACTGCGACAAGCAAATTGGCCTGGGTTGCACCGCAATTCTACAAGACACAAGTTTGCAAAATAATTAAGGCAGTGGAGACAACCTGATGTGTCCCATGCAAAGACAGCTGCTTGGCTGACTGACTACTCCAAGATGGAACACAATGGAACAGATTAAGTCTGGCTTAATCAATTCAAAAACAGTTATTAAGCTACAGGTGCTGGGGATACCTCAAAAAGCCTACTTTCTAGTGGGGAACTCACCACGTCCACCCTTCATGGATGAGGACGTGACCCCTGAGCTGAGCCTGGAGAAAGAAAAGTCTTATGGGAGGTAGCGTTCAAGATGGAGGGCACATCAAGCATTTGGATGGCCTGAGAGGATGCCTGAGACAGGAGATGGAGACAGAGCTTTGGGGAAAGTAATACAATTTCGGTAGAACTGAAAGCTTGGGAAGGATAAGAAAGGACTGGGTAACTTGCCGGTCCTTTTCAATAGGGAATCAAATAATTCTTTTCAGGTAACTCACTGACAATTCCTTCCTCCATTCTATTTCCTTCCCATTTCTCCTCTAAGGCTACAAAGCCAATGAATCACATCCTCATTCCTAGAACTCCAGAAGGACATAGATTAATGAATGTACTTATAAAGAAAAAGTGACAAGGCTTTAGTAAAAATACAAAGTTGATGGAGGTGAAAAGAAGTATCATTCAGAATAAAACCAGAGTCTGGCACTCGAGACTTCCTTGAATACCATCTTGTGACTTGCAGATGAGCTTTGGGTCTCCAAGGCTTAGCCATCAGAACATAATTTCCAGGTGGGTAAGGCTAATGAAAGGCAGTACCAAGAACCATTCTCATTTAAGAGGCTCATCAAAAAAAAGGCAGGTAAATTTTTTTTTTCCCAGCGGCAACTTAAAAACTGGTCTAAGGCATGGAGGTAAGCTATACCAGTGGTCACTTAAAATACTGAAGGAGAATTAGAGCCCCCCCATCTCACACAATACTTCACTTTAGTATGCTCCTATCACATTTCTGTGATGTTGGGCTGTAAACTCCACGGGAACACGGACTTCTCTTATCTAAACTTTGTTTCATTCAGTTAGTGCCAGCCACAGTGCTCTGGGCATGGACGGCAGGCTTTTCATAAACGGTTGCTGAATGAATATGCAGGCTGAATTAAATACCATAAATGATGAACAAACTGCAGTATAAAGACACAGGAAACAATTTTCAGTTGTATTTAAAAAAAAAACCACTTATTTCTGAACTGACGTTCCTAGTCAATAAATCCGAATGGAGGCAGGCACATGGTGGGTTAAGGGCCATGCAGAGGTCTTGCAAATGTTATGAACTCAGGCAAGTCAAAACCACTCTAGACTCTCCATCTTTGATTCTCCCTACCACTGGATGCATGGTATAGAGTTCAAAGGAAATGTGGCCTACAAACTGATCACATATTTAAGATTAAACAGTAACCGCATTCTGATATGAAAGGACAGCCCGGCTTTCAAAGACAATGTATGGGGTTGGATGGGGTGGGAGACCTGGACTATAGTTTAAAAAGGGAGGGAAGGCACCAAGGGGAAATCTCATTCTCTATCTTATCTTCACCACAGGCAGAAGCTCCACTCTTCTTGGACAGAGAGGATGGAGGCCCTGAAAGGAGTAGAGTATTCACCTCTTTCCTACCTCGACCCGTACCCACACCCTTCCCCCAACAGAATCTGTGACAGAGGAGAAGAAAGGCCAGCATTTCTGACATACACAACAGGGGCTAGGAGAGCACATTTCAAAAGGTTCACAGCAAGGGCAGGTAGAATCCCAGAGACTAACATTCCGAGGCAAAGTCACCCCAGCACGGACAGGAAACCTCATAAGAATGAAATCTGAAGAAACAGAGACAGGAGTCCACAACCAGCTCAGATGTGTCCAGAAGCTTGGAAGCAAGGGCCAGAAACAGAGGAGGGATCCAAAGCCCTCATGGCCTAGTTCAGCACAAAGAACATCTGGAGGACGCGTGCTCAGAATGAGCTGGGCCAGGAAGGGAACAGAACACAACAGATGGGAGGGTTAGTTGGACTGTGGAAGAGGAAAACGAAAAAAGGGACGATCAAACATGGCATTTAAAGCCCTTCCTACCTTTCCAGCCTCCTTATACTTCTCCCCCTTCCATCCACTCTATGAGCCAACCTCATGGCCACCTTCCTGTTCCTCACACAAGTCACTCTACGTCCAGCCTCGACATCTTTGCCCCTGCTGTCCTCCATGCCAGCCGTGCTCTCCTTCACCTCTACCTCGCAGGAGATCTCTTCTGGTTGCCCCTTCCCCTGTGGTTTCCTTCCATTTCCATTGTATAAACTTCACATGGACAGAGTTATTTTATGCAGTCTCCCCTACTCGAATGTGAGGTGTTTGAGAGCAGGGATCATGTTTGCATCTGTTCTGGTATTCCTAGTGTCTGGCACATAATAAGTACTTAATAAATGCCTGCCAACTGACTAACTGACTGATTGACTTTGTATCCCCATATCCAAAATTGACATGGAACAGGAAGGGAAGCAAAGGGCTCTCCCTCATTAGAAGTCTTCCAACAGGGGCAGCTAGGTGGCTCAATGGATACAGCAATGGCCCTGAAGTCAGAAGGACCTGAGTTCAAATCCAACCTCAGACCAAACACTTGACACTTACTAGCTGTGTGACCCTGGGCAAGTCACTTAACCCCAACTGCCTAAAAACATAAAAAAAAAGTCTTCCAACAGAGGCTAGGGGACCATTTGTTGGACAGGTGGTGATGGGATACTCCCCAGGGATGAATTAGCCTAAACAGATTCTGACATTCCTTCTACAGCTGAAATTCTGTAGTTCTGGGATCCTAAGAACAGAAAAATCAACAAAATAAAAAAAAAAATGTAAATGCTGCAAACGAAACAGAAAATGGTCAAAGGAAATAGTAGGACTATCTGAAAATAAATGATGCCTAAATTACTCAAAGGACTTCATGAGTTCAGCAGCGGCAATGGCCACCGCAGGCTTGGGAATTCCCACAAAGGCAGACTCCAACCCATGTAGGACTTAGGAGATAAGGCCTAGGAAGACGTGGGCCAGTGATCTCTGCAGTTTCATGTGGTTAGCACATGTGTGAGGCTAGATGTGAATCCAAACCTTCGGGACTCCATTCCCAGCATTCTATTCATTAAGCCACACTGTTTCTGAAGCCAAAACTAATAACTTATAAACATAAAGTAGAGGAATGAGCAGACAACTCGAGGAAAGTTTATGTACGATGAAGGTCCTCAGTGCAAGTTCTCAGAGGAAGAAATCCAAGCTATCAACAGACATAAGAAAAAGTGCTCAACAATTTGGAACTATGCCCAAAGGGCTTTAAAAATGTGCACACCCTTTGACCCAGCAATACCACTTCTAGGGCTGTATCCCAGAGAGATCAGAAAAACCTGGAAAGACTTGTATGGACTGGTGCTGAGTGAAATGAGCAGAACCAGGAGAACGTTGTATACAGTAACATCCACACTGTGCGATGACTAACTTTGATAGACATATCTCTTCTCAGCAATGCAAAGATCTAAGACAACTACAAAAGACTCGTAATGGAAAATGCTGTCCACATCCAGAGAAAGAACTATGGAGTCCAAATGCAGATGGAAGCAGACTATTTGCTACTTTTTTTTTTTGTTTCCTCTTTCTCATGGTTCTTCCCATTTGTTCTAAATCTTCTTTACAACATGACTAATGTGAAAATATGTTTAATAAGAATGTATATGTATAGCCTATATCAGATTGCAAGCCATCTTGGGGGGGGAGGGTAGGGAGGAGGAGAAAATTTAAAACTCAAAAGCTTATGGAAGTGAATGTTGAAAACTAAAAATACATAAATTAATTTTAAGAAATTTTTACCAAGTGCTCAAAATCACTAACAATTAGAAAAATGCACATTGAAGCAATTCAGAGGTTAAATATCACACCAGTCAGTTTGGCAATGTTGACAGAAAAGGAAAATGATGAATTGAAGGGGCTGGACTCTAATCTAACTCCAATCTAGGAAGATTGGATTCTAATGATGACTGAGCCAGCCATTCCAGAAAATGATTTGAAGTCACACCCAGAAGTCATTAGACTGAGGATAACTTTTGACCCAGTGATAGGTCTATTAGGGCTTACCCCAAAGAGATCAAAGAAGGGAGAAAAGACCCAATGTGTACCAAAATATTTAGAACATCTCTTTTTGTTAGAGCAAAGAACAGGAAAGAAAGGGGGTGCCCATCAATTGAGAAATGGCTGAATGGACTACAATATGTGCACGTAAAGGGATACTATTATTCTGCTATAAAAATGACAAAGGGCAAAGTGCTGGCACAGAGTACGCACTTAAGTTTTCTGACTGCTTCAGAGAAAACTGGGAAGACGTGCATAAACTGATGAAGAATGAAATGAGCAGAAGAATAATTTGTAAACCACTACATTGTAAAGAAAAACAATTCTGAAAGCCTTAAAGATTCCGATCAACACCATGACCATCCACATCTCCACAGGACCAATGATGAAGCAAAGCTACGCATGTCCTGAGAAATAATACTCAAGGTTCAGGACAGGACATACGTTTTAGGATGTGGCAAATGTACAAATTTATTTTGTTTGACCATTTATTTAATACAAGCGCTTGGGGCCTTTTATGGGGGGAGGGGGTGGAAAATTGGGAGCAGAGAAAGGTTTAAAAATAAATATATCTTTTTTAAAGTATTAAGGAAAAAACCAACAAGGTTCTCAAAGGTCATATGTAGGATCATAGATGTAGACTTGGGAGGAATTTTAGAGGCATTCTAATACAACTTCCTTTATTTTACAGATGAGGAAACTGAGGTCCAAAGAAGACATAAGATTTACCCAGAAACACATAGTAGCAAATGACAGGTGGGATTTGTACTCAATTTTTCTTACCTGAGCATCAATTCCTTCACAAATGACTTTTTAAAGAACCATTTACAAATAAAATTCCACCTTAGTACAGAGCTCTGAAAACAAGCCCCAAACCCCTAAACTTCCAAAAGCACTCACACAGCTTTGAAACAATGCTCAGCTTCGGCCTAAAGCTGTCCTGGTCATTCCCACCGGATGCCTTATGCAGTCCCGGCCCCTTCCTCACTCAATCCACATTCCCCATCTGCATAAAAGGTCAGCTGACCACCACCTCACTGCCATCTCTGGATTCCAAACAGCCCCCAGAAAGACCTAGACCAAGAAGGCCCATGGCCCCCAGCACCAAGAATGAGAAATGTTCCCCTTGGGAAGCCTTTGATCACACCATGTCCCCACCCCCATAGTTGCAGTCTTCCTTTAAGCAGTGAAACAATTTTCTCACACACACACACACACACACACACACACACACACACACACACACACACACACACACCCTCTTCTATTGTATTTAAAGTTATCCTAATAAAAAAAAATTTCCATCTTCACAGAGGATGAAGGAGAAAGAGAAAATAGAATTAGGCTGTGACTACAAGATGACATGAGGCACCTAGGTGGCACAGTGATTAGAGCATTGGACCTGGAGTCAGGAAGATCTGAGTTCAAATCTGGCCTCAAATACTTGTTAGCTCTGTGACCCCAGGCAAGTCACTTTAACCTGTTTGCCTCAGTTTCCTCAACTGTAAAATGGGGATAAGAACAGCGCCTAGAAGGGTTGTTGTGAGGCTCAATTATAACTGTAAAACATTAGCAGAAATCACTACCTTCAGAAAAACAGCCCTTGTCTAATAAGAGCAGCTGACATTTATGTAGCACCTACTATGTGCCGGGTCACTCTGCTAATGTTTTACAATTATAATTGACCCTCACAACAACCCTTCCAGGTGCTGTTCTTATCCCCATTTTACAGTTGAGGAAACTGAGGCAAACAGAGGTTAAAGTGACTTGCCTGGGGTCACAGAGCTAACAAGTATTTGAGGCCAGATTTGAGCTCCGGTCTTCCTGACTCCAGGTACAATGCTCTAACCACTGTGCCACCTAGGTGCCTTATGACTACATACCTCAGGCGTAGACAGGTAAGGTATATACACCCGCTGGACATAATATGCTGCACTTTTCAAGGTTCCTCCTAGCGAGTCACTATCATCAATCACTCTCTTTACTGGATTATTCACCACTTCCCATTCATTTTCAAGTACCTAATGATTGGTTCCCATTCTATGCTTCCTTCCAAGGCACAGGCGAGAATTACAGATGACAGCTGAGGTGCATTTGTGCTTTCCAAATAACAGAAAATTTAAATGCCTTCAGGAACATCCAAAGGCCATGTTCTCTTCATTCCATATTCTCCACTAAAGCAAAGATAAAGTCCATGCATCTGCTCCTTTTTCTACTGGGGTCAAACCACCAGGACCATCAGAGTGTCCTCAGACAGTGGATCTCAGAATCACCCACAGAAAGGACTTGATCTAAATGCCTCATTTTGCCAATGGGGACAGCGAGACCCACTCCCACGACGCTCACAAGACTGTTGTTAGGGAAGTGTCAGATCCTATCAAACATGACCTCCTGTTGCTCTGGGCTTCCTCATCCAGGGTCGGGCTTCGTGTCGGGACCAGAAGAGAGAACAGAACCCACTTATCTGTGCTGGCTCCCATGACACCACACAGACGCGTTTTCTAGCTTCCACTGCTTTGGAGCGGTTTGGACTTTGTCCTCAGTTTTCTGACATGGCCTAGTTCACTTCAATTCTTCATCCTCTGTGTGAGCTCAGGAGATGGGCAGTTCTAGGCATTTCACTACTTCAAGGATCTCCAGTTTAGGCAGGGTGCTCACTCCCTCCTTCCTTTGCATCGCCAGCTCTTAGCACAGCACCTGGCACATACCTGGCCCCTAATAAATGCTTGCTGGCTTGATCAAGTATGAATTTCTAGATCAAGTATGAATTGAACGACCTCACACTGATTTACAGTACTCAGCTTTTTAAAAATATTTACCAAATAAGGGCATTTTTGTCATATAATGGATTTTCTTCATCTTTGTTGCTATCACTAAGAAAAAAGACACTTTCTTCTTTTAATTCAAATGCTTGCAAAGTCCTTTGAAAGCACAGAAAGCCAAAGATGATCAAGAAGGATCCCATCTGTCCACTTCTCCATACTCTTTGTATTACAATAAAAAACCAGGGAAACGGGCATCTACACTGACTATAACGATGTAACTGGAGAGAAGAGTGAATTAGTGGGAAATGGATGCTGCCCAATTATAAGGACTGGGCCCCTAAGAAGAGACGTGAGAGGGCGCCTCCCTCCCCTGGCTGCCTGCAGGGCCAGGGAACCAGGAACCTATCCATAAAGCACAAAGGCCTGCAGAATTTGTTTTGTTTTGCTGAACTGATTCGTTTTTTGTTTTCTCCTGCTTATTCATCCTTCATTATTAGGGATGATTTTCTGGAAGGGGAAAGGGAAAGGAACATCACTGGGGAATGGAGGCAATGCCAAAACAAAAGAAATGAATACAAATGAGGTTTTTTTAAGGTGCCCTATCCTCTTCCCCCACATCATCACACAATTTGACCAAGAGCCTTCCTTTTTTTATATTAATATTTTTATTTAAAGTTGTGAGTTCCAAATTCTATTCCTCCCTCCCTCCCGACCCCTCCCTGAGACAGTAAGCAATCAGATACAAGTCATACATGTGCAATTATATAAAACATTTCCATATTAGTCATTCTGTACAAGAAGATTTAATTAAAAATTTTAAAAATGAAAAATAGCATACTTCAGTCTGTATTCAAACAATACCAGTTCTTTCTCTGGAGGTAGACAGTATGCTTCATCATGAGGCCTTTGGAACTGTATCAGATCACTGTATTGCTGAGAATAGCTAAGCCATTCCTAGTTCTTCATCAGACAAGATTGCTGTTACTATGTACAACAATCTCCTGGTTCTGTTCACTTTACTATGCATCAGTTCATGTAAGTCTTTCCAGGTTTTTCTGAAATCATCCTGCTTGTCATTTCTTACAGTACAATAATATTCCACTGCAAGCACATACCACAGCTTGTTCAGCCATTCCCCAAACTGATGGGAATCGTTTTGATTCCTAATTCTTAGCCCACAAAAAGAGCTGCTATAAATATTGTTGTACAAATAGGTCTTTTTCCCCCTTTTTTTTTTAGATGTCTTTGGAATATAGACCTAGTAGTGGTATTGCAAAGGGTATGCATGGTTTTATAGCCCTTTGGGCACAGTTCCAAATTGCTCTCCAGAATGGCTGGATCAATTCACAGATCCACCAACAGTGTCCCCATTTTCCCACATCCCTTCCAACATCCAACATTTTCCTTTTTTGTTATATAAGCCAATCTGATAGGTGTGAAGTGGCACCTCAGAGTTGTTTTAATTTGCATTTTCTAATCAACATCAATTTAGAACATTTTTATGTGACTATAGATAGCTTTGATTTCTTCTGAAAACTGTCTGCTCATATCCTTTGTCCATTTATCAACTGGAGAATGACTTGTATTTTTATAACTTTAACTCAGTTCCCTATATATCTGAGAAACGAGGCCTGTATCAGAGATACTTGTTGCAAAAAAAAAAAAAATTTCCCCAGTTTTCTGCTTTCCTTATAATTTTGGTTGCACTGGTTTTATTTTATATAATTAAAACTATCTATTTTACATTTTGCAATGCTCTCTGTATCTTCTTTGGTCCTAAATACTTCCCATATCCATAAATCTGACAGATAAACTATTCTATGCTCTCTTAATTTGCTTATGGTTACGTGTAAATCATGTACCTATTTTGACCTAAACTCAGTATAAAGTGTGAGATGCTGGTCTATACCTAGTTTCTGCCGTAATATTTTCCTGTTTTCCCAGCAGTCTTTGTCAAAAAATAAGTTTTTGTTCCAACAGCTTGGATCTTTGGGTTTATCATACACCAGATTACTATGGTTATTTACTATAATGTAATTTGTATCTAATCTACTCCACTGATCCAACACTATTTCTTAGCCAGTACCAGATTGTTTTGATAATTACCACTTTATAACACAGTTTGAGATCTGGTATGGCTAGACTACCTTCTTTCACATTTTTTTTCTCATTGATTCCCTTGATATCCTTGAGCTTCTATTCTTCCAGATGAATTTTGTTATTATTTTTTCCAGCTCTATAAAATATTTTTGATAGTTTCACTGATATGGCACTGAATAGATTAATTTAGGCAGAATTTTCATTTTTGTTATATTGGCTTAGCCTACCCATGAGAAATTAAATATTTTTCCAATTGTTTAGATTTGACTTTACTTGTGTGAAAAGTGTTTTATAGTTGTATTAATATAGTTACTGGGTTTGTCTTGGCAGGTAGACTCCCTAGTATTTTATATTGTCTACAGTTATTTTAAATGGAATTTCTCTATCTCCTGCTGCTGGACTTTGTTGGTAATATATAGAAATGCTGACAATTTATATGGGTTTATTTTGTATTCTGCAACTTTGCTGAAGCTGTTAATAATGTCAACTAGCTTTTTAGTTGATTCACTAGGATTCTCTTAAGTATACCATCAGATCATCTGCAAAGAGTGATAGTTCTGTTTTCTCATTGCCTATTCTAATTCCTTTCATTTCTTTTTCTTCTCTTAGTGATATAGCTAACTTTTCTAGTACAATATGGAATAGCAGTGGGAATAATGGGCATCCTTGCTTCACCCCTAACTGTATTGGGAAGGCTTCGAGCTTATCCCTATTACAGATAATGCTTGCTGATGGTATTTAGATAAATATCACTTATCATTTTAGTTCAAGCTCTATTTATTCCTATGCTCTCTAGTGCTTTTAATAGGAATGGGTGCTATATTTTGACAAAGGCTTTTTCTACATCTATGAGATAATCATATGATTTCTGTTGGTTTTATTACTGATATGGTCAATTATACTATAGTTCTCCTACACACACACACACACACACATAAAATTTTCCTATATGTGTATAAGTATATATATAGTCATATATATAGTCATACATATATAGTTTTCCTAATATTGAACCAGCCCTACGTTCCTGGTATAAATCCCACCTGGTCATAGTGTATGATCCTTGTGACATATTGCTGCCATCTCTTTGCTAGTATTATGCTTAAAATTTTTGCATCAACATTCATTAGGGAAATTGGTCTCTAATTTTCTTTCTTGGTTTTGGCTCTTCCTGATTTAAGTATCAGCATCATATTTGTGTCATAAAAGGAATTTGGTAGAACTCCTTCTTCACCTATTTTTCCACACAGTTTATATAGTATTGGGATTAATTATTCTTTAAATGTTTGGAAGAATTCACTTGTGAATCCATCTGGTCCTGGGGATTTTTTCTTAGGAAGTTCACTGATGGCTTGTTCAATTTCTTTTTCTAAGACTGGGTTATTTAAATATTTTTTCTTCTTCTGTTAATCTGGGTAATTTATATTTTTGTAAATATTCATCCATTTCATTTAGATTTTCAAATTTACTGGCAGATAATTGGGCAAACTAGCTCCTAACAACTGTCTTAATTTCCTCTTCATTGGTGGCGAATTCACCCCTTTCATTTTTGCTATTAGTAATTTAGTTTTCTTCTTTCCCTTTTTAAATTAATTTTAAATTAAATTAAATTAAATTAAAATTTAACTTAATTTAAATTAAATTTTCTATTTTATTGGGTTTTTTTTCATAAACCAGCTTCTAGCTTTATTTATTAGTTCAATAGTTTTCTTACTTTCAATTTTATTAATCTCCCCTTTAATTTTCAAGATTTCCAGTTTGGTGTTTAATTGGGGATTTTTAATTTGTTCTTTTTCTAGTTTTTTTAGTGGCATGCCCAATTCATTGATCTGCTTTTTCTCTATTTTATTGATGTAAGCAATCAGAGATATAAATTTTCCCCTAAGTACCACTTTGGCTGCATCCCATAAATTTTGGTAAGTTGTCTGTCATTTTCTTTAATGAAATTATCTATTGTTTCTATTATTTGTTCTTTGACCCACTTATTTTTTGGAATTAGATTATTTAATTTCCAATTAACTTTTAATCTCTCTTTTCATTGTCCATTATTAAATGTAATTTTTATTGTATTATGATCTAAAAAGCATACATTTACTATTCTGCTTTTCTGCATTTGATTGTGAGGTTTTTATGTCCTAATGCATGGTCAGTTTTTGTGTAGGTGCCAAGAACTGCTGAGAAAAAGGTATATTCTTTTCTATCCCCAATTAATTTTCTCCAGAGATCTAACTTTTCCAGAATTTTGTTCACCTTAACTTCTTTCTTGGTGAATAAATGGGTGAATACATGTTTGGTATTGATATGAGTTCATTATCTATGGTATCTTTCAGGAAGGTAGCTTTCCTTCTCTCTTTTAATTAGATCTATTTTTGCTTTGCTTTGTCTGAGATCATAATTGCTACTCCTGCTTTCTTTGTTTCAGCTGAAGCATAATATATTCTGCTTCATCCCCTTACCTCTACCCTGTGTGTATCTCTCTGTTCCAAATGTGTTTCTTGTAAACAACATATTGTAGGATCTGGGTTTTTAATCCATTATGCTATCTGCTTCCATTTTATGGGAACGTTCATCCCATTCACATTTAGAGTTATGATAACTGTATATTCATCTCCACGCTATTTTTTCCTTATTTATATCCCCCTCTCTCTTTTATCCCCCACCTTTTCCCACCTCAGAAATGTTTTGCTTCTGCTCACTGCCTTCCCCAATCTACCCCTCCTGTCATCAGTTCCCTCTCTCCCTTCTATCATCTTCATCCCTTTTTACTTCCTTATAGGGTAAGATAGATTTCTGTATCCAACTGAATGTGTATGTTATTCCCTCTCTGAGCCAATTTGATGAAAGTAAGGTTTAAGCTTTGTCCCATCACCCCCCCCCCAAATTCCCTTCCATTATAGTAGTTCTTTCATGCCTCTCTTATAAGGGATGATTTACCCCATTCAATCTCCCCCTCCTTCTTCCAGTGAATTTTTTTCTCACCCCTTTACTTTGTTTTTTTTTGAGTATCATCCCATCAAAATCACCTTATATCCACACCCTTGGTCTATATTATAGTAATAAAGTTCTTAAGAGTTACAAATATTAAAGAAATACAAAGTTTGACCTTATTGAATTTCTTATGTTTTCTCTTTCTTGTTTCTTTTTTACCTTTTTATGTTTCCCTTGAGTCTTGTGTTTGGAGGTCAAATTTTTTATTCAACTCTGGTCTTTTAATGAGAAATGCTTGAAAGTCTTCTATTTCATTAAACGTCAACTTTTTTTCCCTGAAATATTATGTTCAATTTTGCTGGGTAGGTGATTCTTCGTTATAATCCTAACTCCTTTGCCTTCTGGTATATCATATTCCAAGCCCTGCAGTTCTTTAATGTGGAAGCTGCCAAATTCTGCGTAATCCTGATTGTAGCTCCATGATATTTGAATTGTTTCTGTTTTTGCTTACAGTATTTTTTCCTTGGTCCGTGAGCTCTGGAATTTAGCTGTCATGTTCCTGGGAGTTTTTCATTTTGGGGTCTCTTTCAGGCAGTCATCAATGGATTCTTTCAATTTATACTTTGCCCTCTGGTTCTAATATATCAGGGCAGGTTTCTTTTTATAATTTCTTGAAAGATGTTAACCAAGCTTTTTTTTTTTTTTTTTCATCATGGCTTTCAGGTAGTCCAATAATTTTTATGTTACCTCTCCTGGGTTTATTTTCTAGGTCAGTTGTTTTTGCAATGAGAAATTTCACATTTTCTTCCTCTTTTTTTTAACTTCTCTTATTTTGTTTTAATATATCTTGATGTTTCATGGAGTCATTAGCTTCCACTCGTTCAATTCTAATTTCTAGGGAATTATTTTCTTCAGTGTGCTTTTGTATTTCCTTTTCCATTTGGCCAATTCTATTTTTTAGGGAGTTATTTTTCTCAGTAAATTTTTGTACATCTTTTCCCATGCTACTGACTTTTTTTCATGATTCTCTTGCATTACTCTCATTTCTTTTCCCAATTTTTCTTTCACTTCTCTAATTTACTTTTTAAAGTCCTTTTCAAGCTCTTCCAGAAGGTCCTTGTGGGCCTGAGACCAAATTACATTTTTCTTTGAGGCTTCATGTGTAGCCATTATGTTCTAAGTTTATGCCTTAATCTTCCCTGTCACCGTAACAACTTTATATAGTCAAGCTCTTTTTTTCTTTTGTGCTCATTTTTTCTACCTTTTTTGTGACTTGGTATATTTTTTTTGGTGAGAGTTGGGCTCTGGTCCTGCACTGTCCCAAGCTTTTTGTGTTGGGGCTCAGGGTCTTACTGCTGGCTTTCACTGGGCTTCAGGGCTTAGCTACTTGCCTTCACTGAAGGGTAGGCTTCTCTTTTGGCTTGCACTGAGGAGTGGGGCCTCCTCATTGGTGTCTCCTGGGTGCTGGGGTTGGCTGCTGGCCTGCCCCGGGGGTGGGGCCAGGCTGCTGGGTTGCCATAGTGACATAGTCTTTCTGGTGACTGGTCCTAGAGGAGGATCTTGTTGCTGGCCTGCCCCAGGGGTGGGGCCAGGCTGCTGGGTTGCCATGGAAACAAGGTTTCTCTTCTGGCCAGCCCTGGGGCAGGGCCTCACCACTGGTCAGTAACTGGGTCAAAGCCTCAATGGTGGCTTGGTGACTGGTGCTGAGGGTGAGGTCACTGGGGTGGGGCCTCACTGAGCTGCAGAGGCTGCTCACTTGCCTAGAGATTTGCTGGCTTACAGGAGGGTGGGACCTCACCGGTGGACTGTCCAAGGCCTGGAGCCCTGCTGCAGGCCCCCCCAGCTGCCGCCGCTGCTCTTGGACCCTGCTCCCCTCCTACCCCAGTGAGGCAGACCTTTCCTGCCTTGCTGCTCAGCTGCTTGCCTGCTCCTAGATCAATTCTGAGGCAGTTTTCTAGTTGTTTGGAGGGGAATTTGGAAGGTCTTCCGTCCTCACTCCGCCATCTTGGCACCAAAAGCCCCAAGCCTTCCTTTCAATGTTTTTCATCAACTTGATTACCATTCCAATGACTAGATAACTGTCTGTGATTCCTTACTTCCATTTCTTGCCCCAAGGACTGTCTGTGAAACACAAACATGTTCAAACCACAAGAGGGGCCCTATTTTTAACAGATGTTTGTAGGCCTATAGCTCAAACCAACTCCCACAGAGCTCTGTGAGTTCAGGGTCATTACCATTCTCCCACGTTATACTGCTTTCATTTTTGAAAACCCACCTGTTGTACTGAAAATCTCTCTCAATGGGGCGCTGCCGCCACAGGTTTGCCCAACAACCAATCTTGTTCGACAAAAATTTCAATGTCACATCTGTACACAAGACACGTCTATAAGGAGAAGCTTCACACACAAACTGACGTGTTCAGCTCCCTCTAGTGCCTGGGCCACTTGCAATACAAACTGGGGAATTTGGGTTTCTCAAATTATTGATCGTGAAGACCTTCAGACATTCCTCTTTGCCCTCTATTATCTGCAAGCAGAACCCTTTCAAGGTGGTCTGCACGCGATTCCTCGAGCACCCGGTGCAAAGATGGCTCCATTTCATTGCACTCACTCGCTGGCCGCCTCCACACCTGGCATGCTCTTCCCCCTCCTCACCTCAGCATCTCCGAATAAGAACAACTCCAGAAGCCCTTCCAGATGGAGCCCTTCAGTCTCCCTCCACCCCAGGGCACAGGGCCCTCCTTACCCAGCTACCCTGGATTCCCCGGGTTCTATGTCTGGCATCCACTCAGAGACGGGCAGGTCTCCCTCGCTCGAATGGAAGCTCCCAGAGTGCAAGGACCGCTTCACTTTTATCTGTGCACCCCCAGCAGCTGAACAGCTGGGACTTAACAAATGACTGGCTGAGCTCAGAATTGCAGGCAGTCCCGTGCTTCTCCTAGTAGAGGAGGATTCTTTACACTTATCAATTCTGATCTTGTCTTGCCGACACATTCCACCTGTACAGAGGTGTCACTTCCATGGACCAGACTTCAGGCTATCAGAGCCAAAGCTTTCATACAAAGACTAAGGGACCAGGACTTATATTTGAAAGAAAATAGGCCCTGGTGCTCCATAAAGGATTTGGAGGATTGTTACAAAATGCAGAAACAGCATTCAGAGGACAGCAAGGAGGAAAGGAAAGCTCGGACTACGGTGGCCAAAGGCCTTCCACAAACCCCTCAAACAGGAAGGCCTTCAAGGCAGAGGACAGGACTGCTGTCAACTGAGACTCTAGTCAAAATTATATTCTCGTTATTTGAAAATGGAGAAAGCCACCAGAGCTTCATTCCCAGTCAGACTGTGGCAGTGCCTCAAAGATACACCTCTGTCTCTCCTGTATCTTGGGGGGTGAAAATGTAGGCTCCTCACTGGAAATGGATTTTGTGAGGCTTCCTAAGATCATCCATGGAGTTCAGGGAACCATTCTCAATCTGCACCAATCATGGAGACACTTCTCCTTTTAAAACAGAAGTCAAGAGGCCTGTTTCATACGCTGGTTCTTTTTCTAGATGGAGTTTCCCCTCAGTCAGCAGGTCTTGCCATGCTTACACATAATGTAACCCCACTGTATCTCCTGTATGCTTCACGGTGGGAAATTTAGTATGAGCTTTAAAATGTCTCCGCTGATTTTTTTTCACAAAGAAAGAAAATAGGCAGTTTAGGAATCTGCCCAAGTTTGCATTTGCTAAAAAAAATAAGGCCAGTGTTTGCTTTCATTTAGACAGACCAGGAAACGCAGACAAACACTCTCTCCCAGCTGCCAAGGCCCACACCTCCCCACGACAGAAGATCCTGCCAAGGTCAGACTTCAATTCCTTTGACAATGCCCTTTCTAGGAATAAGAGATGACCGTGAATTAAGACTGGTTTATCCAAGTAACATCGTGATAACTAATAAGTGATAGGTGCTAACTAATGGGACTCCTTTCCATTGGATTGCTCCAAAGCCTCTGAGTGGATGGGTGTGACCCTGGGCACCTCCTACTCAACCAGACGGGCCCTGATGAGCTACGAGCACAGCAAGGTGCAGAGGAGCGACGTGCCACCAGATGAGTCACGTCTCTAGGCCGCGGCAGCTTGTGGAGCCTGCTTCAGCCAAGCATAAAGGAGTGGTGGGTGATCTGCCCGCTCCCCCACCTCTGCCATGGGATCAGGAATTTCTTGAAGTACTGACATGGACCGGAAATATGATGCTTGGGAAGGGAGAAAGGCAGTCCCATCATCAGTGGGCTCGGTCCCCAAATAGTTCCACTTCACCTCAGCCTCAGTTTTCCCATTTGTAAAATGGGGATCTCTCAAGTCCTCTCCAGCTTTAAGATTTGATAACACTAATCATTAATAAAAAGAAAAGTTGTACATACTGATGGCAAAACAAATAGATGCCCATTGACCGGGGCTCAGCAAACAGTGGTACATGAAAGTAAAGGAATATTGGCTGTACTAAGGCATGGCAAGTATGATGGAGAGAGGGGGAAAGAGAGAGAGAGAGAGAGAGAGAGAGAGAGAGAGAGAGAGAGAGAGATGCAGGCAAAGACTGGCACAAAATGACAGAATGGGACATGAGTGGAGCCAGGAAAGCAGCTTACATAATGGGAGCCCTAAGGAGGATGGAAAGGCCCATTCCCACAAATCATGGCTTGGCTCCACAGAAACCTCCCTGCCCCACCCCCACACCCGGCCACAGCTCCTTTGCAGAGGGGAGAATGGAGGCAGGGGACAGACAGGGGACAAGGATGGGCAGGGCAGTTTTTTCAATGGGTTGATTAATAATAATCTTAATGGCCAACATTTATATAGGGCTTGGTATGGGCCAGGCACTGTGCTAAGTGCTTTACAGATAACTCAGTTAATCCTTACAATAACCCTGAGAGGTAGATGCTATTACTGGCCCCATTTTACAGATGAGGAAGAAAAGGCTGACAGAGGTTAATGACTCACCTGGGTTCACAAAAAGCCACATTGGAACTCAGGTTTTCCTGACTCTGGACCTGGCGCTCTAACCACTGCACAGCCACCCAGTGACCTAATAAGTTTTGTTGACTGTTTTTTTCTTCTTCTTAAAGAAAAAAAAAAAAAAAAAACTTTGTTATAAAGCCTAACAGTCTGGGAGGGCTTCAAAGGGTGATGGGGAATCTAGGCTAAAGAAAACAAAACATAAAAATCTCTTCTGAATTTCTTTAAATGATTCTTTGCCTCTGATCAGAAGGGCTGACAGCCCTCTAAGAGCTGCTAGCAGGAGCCAGGAGGGCCCCACCAAGTACTAACAGCTTTCTCTTGCCCAGTCGATTGCCTGAAACTCCCCACTGGCCTCACTCCCTTTGCATTACACAAAACTCTCCACGCCAGGACTCTGGAAGCCTTCAGATGCGCTAGAACACCCGCACCTGAAGTTATCAAACACCTTCTCCCTGACAGAAAGCATGAGCCCCACGAGAACACACACAAGGAGAGGGAGAGGAGGGCGAGGCCACAGGAAGGAAGGGGAGTGAGTAGAGCCAGCCGTGACTCGACAAGAAACGCACCAACGGGGTGCTCGCCCTCTGCTCAAGCGCCCCGCCTCGTTTACCTTCAGCAGGATGATCTGCTCTTACCAACGCCATCTCCCACAAAAATGTCTAAATTTATGGTTGACCATTCCAAGGAAGGCACTCAGAGAATCTCCAAGTCGGAAGGACCTCAAATCATTCAGCCAGTCATTCATTCAATAAACATTTATTAAGCACCTACTGTGTGCCAGGCACTGTGCTAAGTGAATCCAGTCTCTCTAGGCCTGGAAGAGACCTTAGAAGCAGTCTGGTCCCACAGAGGAGAGGTGACTTGCCCAGGGTCACACACCCCTGAAATATTGGAGGGAGAATTCCTGGCTCTGCACCCAGCTCTCAGTCTGCTGTGCCAAGCTACATCTGCCTGACAGATTTCTCAGGATTAGAGACTTGGGTCTGGAAGCAGCCTAAGCAATCATCTAGCCCAGCCCCCTTGCTTCACAAAGGCCCACCAGATTCAAGTGACACTCAAGGTCTCAAAAGAGGCCAAGCCAGGACTTGACCTCCAAGCCCGTGACTGCATGTCTGGGGCCGTGGATCGTTTGGTCAGTCTCCTCTCTGGGCAAAAGAGGAAAGCAAAGTCCTGTCGAGTGGGAAGATGTGCCAGAGCAGTCCACAACCTCTGACTGGAAGGATCCTAGGGCCTTCCCCCTGAGCTGGCAGCTCTGTACTAGCCTCGAAGTCTTCAGGAAGCCAAGAGCAGAGAGGACACACTCAGACCCGCCCTGTGAAGAAGAAATAGGGAAAGGGGCGCCAGGTGATATCAAGAGCATCATCACTGGGTGGGAACCATGTGCGGGAGAGCCTACTCACCTGACAGAAGTCTCGCCAGGGCTAGTGGTGGACCTGTAATTTAAAATTTAAAAGAAACTTACAAAGCAGTTGGAGATTTTCTTGAGCAAAAGCCAATACTAATGGTTAGCTATTGATAAACTGAAACACAGTCAATGAGCATGTGCAGTAACTGGGTCACCTGGGCTCACCCACACCAATGCCTGCTTTTTCCCCACCCCCAGGAGGAACGACACGAACATACTGTCCAGGAACTGTCTGATCTTCAAGTCGCTGGAGGCTCACTCTGGAAGGGCTCCCCTGGACATCACGGGGTCAAGTACCCTCATTTACAGCAGAGCAAACAGAAGCCCTTCGTGGGGAAGAGACTTGCCCAGGGTCCCACTAAGTTCATGTCACACCTGGCACTGGGAAAAAAGAACTGCAGAGGCCCTTTATTTTACAGATGAGGAAACTGAGGCCTAGAGGAAGGCTGCAATTTGGAGTTCACGGCAGAGCTAGGATTTGAACCCATGACCTCTGATGCCCAAACTGGTGCTTTTCTTCTCCTACCACCCAACCCAGGCCAAGGCTGTATGCACCGAATGAGGCTGGTGTACTTGTCACAGAAGCAATGATCAGATCCCTGACATTTAAAAACTGACATGATTTTTCAAATATTTTTCAATTAAACCCTAAAGGGTATATGAGACCTTAGAAAGCAGCCCTCTTGGGGGTTATTAGCTGGTGCCTCAATTTTAAGAGTCTTTCTGATGTGTCAGGAAATGCATTCATCTACACACCACCCCAATAAGACACAAAAGGCAGGTAAGAATGAACACTGGGCCCCAGATGCAGAGAAGGGTCCTGCACCAGGAGCCCCACATGACACCCTGGCATGTTCTCAGTATAGCTGCCATTCTCAGAAAGCAAAGTCAGCATTTCTCCGGTTAGCCCGGAGGAAAAGGCGGAGCTGCTAGGACAGGGAGTGGAGAGGGAGAAGCCAGCCAGGGCAGCAAGAGCCCAAGGCCAAGGTGGGCCCCAACCTCTACCCCAGCTGACTGAACTCTTCAGCCAACACAGATAAGCAGAGGGACTGAAGTTCTCTCCTGCTAATGCTTAGAAATCACTCCTCATTAAGGAGTGTTTGAGGAGCTGTAAAGCTTATAGTACTGGGCGAGAAAGGAAAAGAGATGGGCAAGTCCTCACCGTAGGCAGGATAGGTCAAGGACTGGAAGGTGTCTTTCATTTTACTTTTATTTTCATAATTATTATTATTATTATTATTAATAACAGCTGGCATTTTTTGTACAGCACTCAAAAGTTTGCAAGGCACTTTATAAATATTATTTCATGTGATCCTCACGACAACCTTTTGAGGTAGGTACTATTATTAATTCCATTTTACAGATGGGAAAACTGAGGGTGAGAAGTTAAATGACCTGCCCAAAGTCACACAGTTAAGCGTCTGAGGCTGGATTCAAACTCAGGCCTTCCTGACTCCAGGTCCAGGGATCTATTCACTGTGACTTTGAGTTGTATGACTGGCCACACACACCACCAATGGAGAGTAAGCTGTGATGAGCTTCTGCCATAAGCCTGAGGACCTGTTTCATTCCTTTAAAAATAATTTATCCTCCTTTCCCAGGCCAAGACTGTCCTAAGACCCAGGAGCCTACTAAGTGGAATTTATATTCAACTCCTAACTAAAAAAAGGTTTACAAGTGGGACCACTGAAGCTCTTCTGTTCTCTGAAAGAAGGCTTCATCCTCTTAGGTTAGGAGCCAAAATTGCTACTGAAGACGGTCTTTCTAATTCTGCATCAAAGAAGAGCAGGAAAAAGAGCGCTGACTCCCCAAATCCACGCGATCTACGTTCTGGCCCCCCGTGGAATTCAATAAGACAGGCAGCTATCCAATTTCACATCAGCTTTTCAAGCAGTTAGAAATACAGACTCCTGGATCATAACTGCAAGCTGAGAAAGGAAACGACTCATTCTAAAAATATTTCCAAAACCTAAGGAACTGTCCCCCATGCTACCTGCCAGGATTCCAAACTCAGGGTCAACTTAACCCTCATTCACTCCACCTGTTCGAACCCTGGCTGACTCAATCAGCTGCCACATCATGCAGTTTCTACGAGTACATCCCAGAAACGTTGCTCTCTTCCCTCTCACACAGTCACCACTAGAGCTCGGGGCTCCCCCCATCTCTGGCCTTTACCACTGCCAACACCTGAGGGCCGATCACCCTGTCTAGCCCCTCCTCCACACCACTGCCAAAACGATTCTCCAAAAGCCCAGGTCCAATCAGATCAATCCCACTCTTCAGTAAACACCACTAGCTCCCTACTGTGTCCAGGCTCCGATATGATCTCGGTTTGGCATTTAAGGCTCTCCTTACTAACTTTCTGGTTTTCTTACACACTTCCCCTCCCCCACACACACATGCGTGCACTTTGGTTCAGATCATGAGGGCCCTCACAGCATGCTGCTCAAGAGTTTGGACTATGTTCTGTGAGCAATAGGGAGCCAAGGAAAGGTTTTTGAGCTAAGGAGTGACATGATCAGAGCTTTCCTTGGGGGAAAAATTGAAGGGAAAAGACTAATGAGGAGGCTTTATGGAGGTGGGATCCACAAGTGGTACACGCTGCATGTTTTCAGACTTTTTCAATGATCAGTCGTACTGGTTTTTTTCCTCTTTTTGTTTCTTTTTGGTTAAAAAAATGCTCTGTTAGAGGGGAGGCTCTTGTGGGGGGATACTGAGGAAAACTATCATGATGTAAAAAGGTAAAATTTAATTTCTTAAAATTCTATCAGCTTGTCACATTGCACCATTTGACAGGGCCAAGGACTTTGGTAGCAAGAACTTTCTTTTCTGGGTCTTCTGTGGGTGTGGCTGTGGCTGCCGCACCTGTGTGGGCGGTTGCCAGGCTGCTGGGTGAATGAGGTAACAACTAAGAGGAAGGAAAAGGAGCCTCAGAATTAGACCATGAAAAGCGCTGATCAAACTTATAGGAATTATATGAACATAGCTGGAAAATACTCTTTAGGGAAATAAAGACAGAACTAAATAGTTGGATAAATATTAGTTGTTCATGGGAAGGCTAGACCAATGGAATGAAAATGACAATACTACCTAAATTAACTTAACTATTCAATGCCAAGCCAACCAAACTATCCCCAAAGCATGATTTTACAGAGCTAGAAAAAAAAAAATAACAAAATTCATCTGGAAGAACAAAAGGCCAAGAATTTCAAGGAAAATTTTTAAAAGCAGAAAGGAAAAAGGGCTAGCCACACCAGATCTCAAACTATTGTATAAAACAGTCATCATTAAAACAATCTGGTGCTGGTAAAGAAATAAAGAGTTCCATCAGTGGAACTGATTAAGCAGACAACATAGAGAATCAAATGAACACTACAACAGTGTTTGATAAACCCCAAAACCCAACTTCCTGGGGTGAGAATTCATCCTTCAACAAAAACTGCTGGGAAAACTGAAAAGCAATCTGGCAGAAACTAGATAGAGACCGGCATCTTTCACCATATATCAAGGCAAGTCCCAAATGAATAGATGACTAGACATTAAAGGGAACATAAATTAGAGGAATTCTGAAAAAATGCCTTTCAGATCTAGAAGAGCTCATGACCAAACAAAGCATAGAGAGAATCACAGAAGTTATAACAGAAAATTCTGATCATGTGAGAGAAAAAAGGGATTTTCCTAACCATTAGAAGTGAAACAGGTAAATGAGGGGAAGAAAGCTTTTCTACAAGTTTCTTTCATTTCAAAGACATAAGAAACAGCCTCAGATTTATAGTAATTCCCCAGCTGATAAGCAGTCAAAGAATCTGAATGGGCAGTTTTCTAAAGAAGACATCCAGCCATCAATAGCCACGTGAACAAATGTTCTACATCACCAATACGTAGAGGGACACACATCCAAGGAACTCTGAGGTTCCACCCGATAACCCTGAGATCAGTTCAAACAACAGAAAAGTAGACACACTGAAGCACTTCTGGGCAAACCAGTAAATTGGTCTGGTCATTCTTGTTAACAAGCTGGAATGACGCCCCAAAAGCTACTGAACATTTGACTCCGTAATACCACTACCCAGCCCACAGCCCAAAGAGATCAAAGAAAAAGGAAAATGTCCCATATGCACAAAAATATATACAGCTACCTTTTTCATAGTGGCAAAGAACCAGAAGCTAAGGAGAAGTTTATCAACTGGAAAACAGTTAAACAAGGTATGGTATAGGAATGCCATATAATACAATTATAAGGAATGATGAAGTGGATGGTTTCAGAGAAACCTGGGAAGATTTGCATGAAATGATACAGTGAAGTGAGCATAACCCAGAGAACAAATTGTATCACAACAACACTGTGAAGATAAACAACTTTTGAAGACTTAGGAGCTCTGATCAATGCAATGACCAACCAGAATTCCAGAGGACCAATGTTGAAGCATGTCACCCACCTTTCTGACAGTTGTGTAAAGTTAACATGCATTCATTAAGTGCCTACTATGTGCAGGTACTATGCTAAGTGATGAGTACACAAAGGATAACAACGAGGTCAGTACCACGGCTCTGTAGACCTTCGCTTTGGTAGTCAGTCTAATTCCTCTTCTCTCCCACACTTTCCTTCAGAGCCTCCCAAACACTGAGCTAGCTCTGGCAATGCCTGCGTCCACCTCACTGTCAATGCGTACATCCCTGGAGAGTATACTGCCAAGGTAAGTGAACTCATCCACAGCATTCAAAGCTTCATTTGCTGTGGTGTGGTGCTGGCTGATTTGTGTTGACCTTGTTGTATACCCGTAAAACCTGGCCAGTCTACCAGCCCCATGCCAGGAAACTGAATCACTTCCATTTGAATTGTCTCAGGAAGATTCTGAAGGTCACCTGGCAGGGTCAGATACCAGACACTGAGGTCCCTTCCCAAGATAACCTGCCAGGCATTCAACCTCTACTGCAGAGAGTGCAACTATCGTGGGCTGGCCACGTTGTTCGAATGCCAAACGTACGCTTGCCTAAAAGACTATTTTACAGAGAACTCACACAGGGCAAGCATTCACATGGTAGTCAGAAGAAGCCATCAAGGACACTCTCAAGGTCTCTCTTAATAACTCTGGAATTGATTGTGTAACATGGGAGACAATGGCACAAGACTGCTCAGCATGGCGTGTCCTCATCAGAGAAGGTGCTGTGCTCTATGAGCAGAGCAGAATTGAAGTGGCTCAAAAAAACTCAAGATGAGCACATTTAGAGAATCCAGCCCAAATGTTCACATGGACTATATGTGCCTGACCTTGTGGTAGAACATTCCAGGCTCGTACTGGTCTGATCAGCCACAGTCGGACACACTGGACCTTGACCCTAGCATAGTGATGTCATTTTGGTCATCTTCGAGAATGAAGGACAACCACCACACAAAGGAAGACAGAAAAATAAAAACAATACAACAGTCCACGCTCTCAAGGAGCTCACAATCTAGTAGGGGACACAACATGAAAAGAACCACGTACAAACAAGATACATACAGGACAAATCTGAGAAAATCACAGAGTGAAGGCACTAACATTAAAGGAATTAAACCCATTTTTTGGACACTGGCCACATGGGAATGTTTTCTTGATTACCCATATTTGTTACAAGGATTTGTTTTTCTTTCCTCTCCCATTACACATTGGGGGAAAGGAGGGGGAAAGGGAATAAGCATTTATGTAGCACCTTCCATGGGCCAGTCACTGCACTAAGCACTTTCACAAATATTAACTCATCTGATGTTCCCAACAACCCTGCGGTAGATGCTGTTATTATCCCCATTACAGTTGAGGAAACTGAGACAAACAAAGGTTAAGTGATTTGACTGGGATCTCACAGCTAGTGATTGTATACAGAGGCCAGATTTGGACTCAACTCTTCCTGACTCCAGACCCAGTGTTCTATCCATTCCACCACCAGCTGGGAAAGGAGACAAGAGAAAGAAAAGATGTTTATTAACTAAAAAAATTTTTACTTTAATTTTTAAAAAAGCAATGGTCAAAAAAATGGTAATAACATTGCTTTCACATCACAGAATTTCAGGTTTGAAACAACTCTTGGAGGGTTACAGTCCAACCTGTATCTAACCAAAAATACTGCCCAATAATTCATCATCCAGCCTTCACTTCGAGTATCTCTGAGGCCAGAACCCACCGCACCTGCTGAAGGGACCATGGACAGCTTTCGTTGTTCGGTTTTCCTTACAAAAAGCCTAAATGTGTTCCTTTCCAACAAATACAGACCACCTTGAGAGGCAGTGACTTTTCCTTCCTCAGAGAGCTTTGTTATGTGTTCATGTGGGACAGTGGAGATTCCTTTCAGGCCTGGGCTAAACCACATGGTCACTAAGGATCTCTGCAACTCTCCAATTCGGCGGCTTGTTGAAATAGAATTCTTGCACATTAAGGCCCTCTAAGTAAATGAAGGACAACAAAATGTCCCCAATTCTTCTCTTCTTCAGGCTAAACATCCTTAACTCTTTTACCAGTTCATAGAGCAGGGTATCCAGGCCCCTCACCATTCTGAACATTTTCTTCCAGACTCTCCTAAAAGGCACACCCAGAACTGAACAGGATACTACAGCAGGGATACGTCCCTCCTAAGATGAGCAGATAGGGCAGGTAAGTGGCTCAGGCGATAGAGAGCCACCTCAAGTCTGGAAGACCTGAGTTCAAATCCAGCCTCAGACACAGATTCCACAGACTCAACTGTCATCTCTATGCATATGATCCCCAGCCCTGATTCCTGTCCTGGGGCAGCTAGGTGGCACCACAGTGGATAAAGCACTGGACCTGGAGTCAGGAAGACTCATCTTCTTGAGTTCAAATCCAGCCTCAGATACTTCCTAGCTGTGTGACCCTGGCCAAGTCACTTCACCCTGTGTGCCTCAGTTTCCTCATCTACAAAATGAGCTGGAGAAGGAAATCATACAGCACTTCAGTATCTCTGCCAAGAAAACCCCAAAGTGGGTCACGAAGAGTCTAGACTGAAATGCATGAACAACAGGCACATGTTAAGCTGATGACTTCCAATCACATCACCGTCAGCTGACTCAACCTTGGGTACGACTCCTTCCCACCTCCTTCAGCCTCCTCTCCCCTCGGAGGGCAGGGCCAGAGGGTGGAGCACTAAACACCTCCCAAGCCTTCCTTTACCGGGAGCAGAAGTTGGACTTCCAAGCTCACTCTACTCTCCACTTGCCAACTCTGCTTAGTTTCAAGCATTTGGGAGCAAGATGCCCTTGGGTGGGCACCCCTGCCAGCCCAACCCTGTTCCAGCTTCCTTTTGTGTCTTGCTCCCCCCATTAGACTGTAACCTCCTTGAAGGCAAGGACTAGCTTCTTATTTGTATCCCCATCAGCTTAGCACAGTGCCTGGCACAAAGTAAGTGCTTAATAAATGTTTACTGAATTAAACTGAATTGAAACAAAACAGACCACATAACTACCACTTCCCATGTTTCAGACATTAAATCTCTTCACCTTCTCCTTTCTTTGCCACCAACCGCTGGGAATACTGCGGCATCCTAACCAGCTTCTCTCCTTTCATTCATCTGACTCACCCTGCACAGATATGCCCAAGACACAGCTCTGCTCAACACTTCTCAAAAACTCCTCAGTCAAAAGGAAGGGGGCTTGGATGGGGGGGGGGGGGGGTGTGAAGCATTTTTAAAACTTCACAGAAGTTCAAAGACGAGGCAGTCAGTCAGTCAGTCAGTAAGCATTTATTAAGCACCTACTAGGCACCAGACACTAAGTGCTGAGGAATGCTGGTGTTCAAGAAGCATTTATTAAGCACCTACTAGGCACCAGACACTAAGTGCTAAGTGCTGGGAATATCCTGGCTGTTCTCTCTCACTTTCCAAGAGGACCAGTGACATCACAGGCTGCCATCTTCACTTGAGTGTGAACTGGATTGAAGAAGGCACAGCAGCACAAAGTCGGGGCCTCACTCTCTCCTCCAGAGTCATCAGGGTCCAGTGGCAGGCTTTCGTCTGGAAGCCTGGTAATGGCCTGGGATCCACTGGATGACCTTGGCATCTTCGATGTCTGACCGAGCTCTCAGCGCTCCACAGCACTTACCTCAGCCGCCTTCATGGCTGCTGGAACAAACTGTTCTCATCTACCCGTTCCACTGGGGGAAGTCTCCCCATGCTTGGAATGGACATCCCCCTAACTTGCCGGTGGGTTTGAGGCTCCTCAGTCACCCTCCACCTGGTTTAGCCCGTCTGCCCAAGCAGTTCACTGGGGTGTGCCCGCTGCACACGCTACGGCTTCTTGGAGCCACGGGTGAGAGTTGGGTGGCAGGTGGACACCAACGGTGGATAAGCGGCCCCGAAAAAGGCTCAGCAGCCCTCCCAGCAGAGGTGCTAGTTCATGCCTTGAGAAGCTCAGTCTAAAGGGGAAGACAACGTATAAGCAATGTCGTATGTACGAACGAGCTATAAAAGGATAAAGGGATGCTAATCCACAGAGGGAAGGCACTAGAATTAAGAGGGGTTGGGAAAGGCCTCCTGTAGAGAATGGGATTTTCACTGGGCAGGGACGTGAAGGAAGCAGAGACAGAGATGAGGAGGGAGAGCATTCCAGGCCTGAAGGGTGGCCAGAGAGATTGCCCTGAGCCGAGAGACAGAGGGTCTTGTTTGTGGAACAGGCAGGAGGCCAGTGTCGCTGCGTCAAACAGCATGTGTCAAGGAGTAAGGTGTAATTAGTCTGGAAAGGTAGAAGGGGGCCAGGTTATAAAGGGCACTGCATGCCAAACAAAGCATTCTGTATGGTCCTAGAGGTGACAGGGAGCCACTGGAGTTTACTGAGTAAGAGGGTGATGTGGTCAGTTCTGTGTTTTAGGAAAATCATTTTAGTGGCTGAAAGGAGGACGGATTGGAATGGAGAAGACACTGGAGGCAGGGCTGTTGCACCAGCAGCTATTACAATAGTCCAGGTAAGAGGTACTGAGGGTCTGTACCAGAGTTAGAGCAGTGTCAGAGGAGAAAAGGGAACGTATTCGAGAGAGACTGCAAAAGTAAAATTGACAGGCCTTGGCAACAGCTTGGAAATGGGGGGGGTGGTGCAGGACAAGAGAGAGTGAGGAGTTCAAGATGACTCCCAGGTTGGGAGCCTGAAGGACTGAGAGGAGGGTGGTGCCCTCTACAGTAACACGGAAGGCAGAAAGGGCGGGGGGCAGCTTTACAGGGAAAGACATTGAGTTCTGTTTGGGACATACTAAGTTTAAGATGCCTACTGGATATCCAGTTTAAAATATCTAATAGGAGATACAAGACTAGATGTCCACAAAAAGATTAGGGCTGAATAAATAAAATTGAGACTCAGCAGCATAGAGATGATAACTGAATCCATAGGAGCTTAGGAGATTACCCAGTGAAGTGCCACAGAAGGAGAAGAGCCCCCAGGACAGAACCCCGGGAGGTACAAACTGGAGGAAGATCCAGCAAAGGAAACAGAAGAGCAGTCAGAGAGACAGGAGGAGAAGTAGCAGGGCTGGTGTCCCAAAGACCCAGAGAGAAGACAGAACCAAGGAGGAGAGAGTGATCAACAGTGTCCAAGGCTGCAGAGAGGCCAAGGGCAAGGAGGATGGAGGGAAGGCCTCTGAATTTGACAACTAAGAGGCCACGAGTGACTTGGGAGAGAACAGTTCTGGTGGCATGATAAGGTTGGAAGCCACACTCATTGTAAGCGGTTAAGAAGAGAGTGACGAGAAAGTGGAAGCATCTACTGTAGATGCCTTTTCGAGGAGTTTAGCCACAAAGCGGAGGAGAAATACAGGATGACAGTGAGGATGGAAGGATCCGGTGTGGGGTTTCAGAGGGTGGGGAAGACACAGACATGTTTCTAGGCAGCAGGGAAGCAGCCGGCAGACTGAGAGACAGTGAAGAGAAGTGAGAAGGTAGGAGGACAAAGGGGGCAATATGCCAGAGAAGACAGGATTGAAATGGGATCAACTGTGCTCACGGAAGGGTTTCCTTGGCAAGGAAAAGGGCCACCTCTTCATAAGACAAGAGTGAAGGAGGAGAGTGGCAGAAGGCATCTGAGGGATATGAGATGTAAAACCAGGGAGAAAAGAGAGCTCTGAGTGAACGGCCTCAGTTTTTTCCAGTACAATATGAGGTTCTCCAGGTTCTCACCTGAGAGGGTGAAGGGAGGGAGAGCCATGGGAGGTTTGAGGACAAATGAAGAGGGTTGGGAGAGTGGGATGGTGAGGTGATAAGGGAGGCGTAGGATTGCCGAGCAGCAGTGAGGGCCCAGTTGAGGTTGTGTAACATAACTTTGTAGTGACCTCTGTCAGAATGGTTGCCACCTCAGCAGGACATGTGTAGGAGCAAAGGTAAAGGGTGGTGAGAATGATACAAGGCTGAGGCGTGGCAGAGCCCAAAAGTCAACAGATAAGGGGAGCCAGGAACTCAAGAGAAGAGGACAATAAAGAATTGAACTGGTTCACCAAGAGGTCAAAATGGGAAAAAGAGGAAGAGTGGCCAGTGCAGGGCTGATGGCCTTGGAGATAACTGAGGGGTTAAGGGATTAGAGGTCACGGGTGTGGTTAAAGGGCAGGCAAAGACAAACAAGGCAGTCTTGAACATTACATGAATTTATTATGCTCCTTCTTTCCAAAGTAATCAGCTTGAAATGGAGATTCAGTTTCACAGAAAATCTGTTTTCTAGGCTGCTGTGTGTATAGAAATGTTCTCTTTTGGGCATTTCAGGTTCAGGATAAAAACAATCATTTCCTAACTCCTTAGTTGACCCCAACCAGTCCCCTGCCTCCATTTCCAGTCCTGTCTCACACTCCTCTTTTCCCAGGGCCCTACACTCTGGCCAGTCTGTACGACTTACCATTCCTTGTGCGTATCACCAACAAAATGACCCATGCCTTTGCTTATGCAAATTCATTCCCTTCTTTCTCTTCCAAAGGCCAGAGACTCACAAGTGTCCCGGCAGAAGGAATGAGGAATTTCATTCAAGAGACAACAAGGCAGTCCCTAACAGGTTTGGGGCTGAGGAGGGACAACCAGGTCCAGCTGCATCGGGAAACTCCGCCTGACAGCCCTGCCTGCACAAGGATGGGGGGAGAGGGGCCGATTTCTGAGGATGCCTTCCTGGCTCACTTTGAAATGCTCCAAAGCCACCTTCTCCAGGAAGTCTTCACTGATTCCCCCCAATGGACAGTGGTCATCCTTTCCTCTGACCACAAATAACCCTTGCTCCTTTCTGTACTTCAGCTATTGTATATCATGTGTGTGTGTGTGTGTGTGTGTGTGTGTGTGTGTCCTCAGCCCCTCTCCTCCAGCTGACTGCAAGCTCCATGCTGCCAGGGGCAGGGTCTGAGTACCTTTACACAGCAGCACAGCTCTTTGCCCCGTACAGATGCTAAATAAATGACCATTAAATTAAAATACACAAATTGGAGGTTTTCCACAAAAAGTCAAAATAGAAATTGAGCAACTCTGTCTTTTCTGGTAATTCAGAAGAACTCATGTGCTCCAGCCCCACACTGTGCCTACAAAGGTGTGTGCCTGTGATCTTGCTTTCGAGGTACGTTGCTACTATTTTAGAAGAGGCTCATGCTACACTTAAGCATAGTCATCCAGAGCTGCCTGATAAAATTGCCAAACCCAGCACTTCCAATGTGTCCAACAACATCGTACCCTGGAGGATTTGCAAAACCAATAAAATTCTACGGGCCAACTTTTGCTACCCCATGATTCTGGAACATGGACTAGAGGAGCCTGTAGATTCCCTCACGAGGTTAGAATCCTGGCCAGCCACCACCAAGACAACACCCTGAGATCCTGCTCACAAATGAGTACTGGGCACTGGCAGCCCCAAGCACCATAAGAGCTCAATTTGGGCTCAAAGAATCAAAGCTCTTCTGGTGCTTGGGGCCTCAGAACTAGAAGCAACATGAGAAAGTACACCCAAACTGGGCGCACAACCCATGTCACAGGATTGTTGTGGACAAGCACTTGGCAAGTCCTAAAGGGCCACAGAAATGTCAGTTATCACTGCCAAAAGGCCCAATGACTCAGGTCTCCTCCTGGGAATTCTTCAGACACCAGAGGCACCCAAGACTGGCACACGTATCACTTAATATTCTATGGTTGCTTTCAAGGGTCCCAGAGCTCTCTACTCTCTTGAGAAAGGCTCCTGCTTCAGGACCCTAGGGAAGGTCAGGCTCTAGAGCCCAATACTGGCACTTGCCTGTTGAGTGTGTCAGACTGGCCCCCTCATCCCAGAGGAAAACCCACATGCCAGATGGGCCAAGCTGAGCAGAGAACAGTAAGACAAGGTCATGCCTGGGACTTCACTTAGGAATGTGTCTTTATTAACCAGTGTGTTTATATACAAAAGATGGAACCTCTGTTAAAAAGGGCATATTTGCCTCCAGACAACAGAGCAGAACAGAGACAGGTATCCGGGTGCATTCCCACAAGTCGGTGTTTCCTGCACTCTGGCTCTGTCCTTCATGGCAGGCAGGGGTTGAAAGCCTCCTCCCTCTCCAGGTGGCCGCCCACCCACCCAGCCTGCTGAGGATGCTCCTGAGGCACAGAAGTGACAGGAATGGACGGTGGGCCAGGCTTTTCTCCCACCTGGGTCACAGGTGGTTTTGCCTGAGCTCTTGACAAAGAGGTAAAGAAGTTTCTGTCCTATCAGAGAGGGGCAAAGAGGAGAGAAAAGCTCTCTCCCTGGAGCACGAGGCAAGTAACCACCTTGAAGTGTGAGATTAGGAGCGCACATCTGTGGGATAGATGGAATACATCACACAAGAGCGTTTTATTAGCACAGAAAATGAAAACAAAGTGACAAGACTACCATCTTAAGAGTTACTGAGTTCTCTAAGGGGGCACCCTCGCTTTACAAGCACAGAGAAGGGTTGAGAATTAGCCGGCATCTCCACTGCCCCCAACAGACCTGGACTCTGATCAATTCAAAATGATCACCACAGAGAGGGGCAACGGTGAGCTCAGCACAGGGCGGATGTGAGCAGGAGGCACCTCCAAAGGACGTAAGCAAAGAACGCGAGGCAGCAGAGAATTTTAGACTGTAGAGAAGACAGTCACCTGGCAAGAGCTAGAGACGGTGGACAGTCAGAGCCTCCTTCCATCAATAACCTGAGGAGAAGGCAAGGCAGGCCTCCAGCACGCTGGCTGGATTCCTCGTGACAAATTTTTGGGAGAACTGAACAAGAGTTACAAGGGACGGGCAAGTCTGGACGAGTTGTGACCTAAACCAGAGAGGGAACTCCCAGATCGGTGAGATCACTGATGCATCTGAGTATGATTTAATGCCGAGCGAGTGCACGGCCTAGAAAGCAGCTCTCCTTCCAACACGCCCTCTCCCTGGGACCAGCGACAACTCACTTCACTTGGAGGAAACTCTGCTTCCTCGTCTCTCAAGATGAGGGCGATTCCTGCATGACCTGCTCACAGGTTGTTAGAAGGAAAGTATTTTGTAAACCAAAAAGAAATACAAGTTCTTTGTGAAGGGCCATGATCAGCAAAAACTCCCCAAGGCAGGAGTCCCACTTAACACTGGGACACTCACAGCAGTTTTGTCTCTTTTGCTTGAGTGAAATTCAATAAAACCAAGGACTGGCCAAGTAGGCTGTCAGGTTTTTTTTAAATTCTTAATGTGGATTTGAGGAGAGGGACAGGACAAGCCTCTCCTCGGACATCTCCTCATCTCCCACCCAGCTACATTCATTGTGGACTTCTGTGGTTTCTCTACCATGTCCCCAGTAACTGAGGCGGGGGCAGGGAAAGGAACTTGTTCAAGGCCACACAGACAGTAAGTAGGGGAACAGGGACCGGCACCCAGGTTCCCCTGACTCCCTCTGTCCCACCCATCCTCTAAAGCAGCTGCTGGGCAGCAGCACACAGCAGCCAGAAAGGCCCCAATAGGCCAAATCCTCCCTCCCACACAAGTATTCACTGGGGGGCACATCTGCTGAAGACCGCTCACACCACCAGGTGGGATTCAAACCCAGGACTCTCCTGCCTCCGTGGCCAGCAGGCCTCCACTATGCCCCATTGCCGATCATTTCCATGCCTTAGCACGGAGAACACCATCAAACTAGATCCAATAAACTCTTCTCGGTGACACGTCTACTTCGAGCACCATGCTGGAACTTGGGATCCACAGGCAGAAACAGAAGAGTCTCTGTCCTCAAGGAGCTCCCAGCCCTTCAGGAGGACAGACTAAGACAATGGCTATAAAGTACAACTTGAACCTCACTCCTCATCGTTTCTCCTTCCTGCCTTTTGCCCCCTTGGGGCACCAGGGAGATAGAGAGGCCAGTCCTCCTCACTCTAGAACACACCATAACAAAGGCTGGATCTAAGCTGTCCTTTCCCGGTCCCATTCCCCCTTCCCTGCCATCCAAGCCCTGCTCCCAACGACTTGGCTTTCGCCCACAGCTGCTCCACCATCTCCTGCTCCGCTCCCTCCCCACCCCTCCTTCTGGACCACTGCTGCTCCAGCCTCCTCCTCTGGGCCTCAACCTTCCTGCTGGGCCCTCGTCCAAGGTTCCCAGGAAATTTCAGTACCTGCCTCGGTGCTCAGGCCCTCCAGGGCCTCCAGCCCTCCACCTGCCAGGCCCCTCCCCTCTCAGGACCTTCCTTTCCACCTCAGCTGACCCTGCCAGTGACACTGCCGCCCCCGTGGACTTCACTCCAAGGCCAAGCTCAGAAATGCTCGGGGTATAAGCCAGTCCTACTGAGCCTGGCGTTCATCCTCAATGAGGCTTCCCAAGCCATCAGCCTCCTCCTTTTGGGACTCGTTCGTGTCCCTGCCAGGCTGGGACACCCATGTACCAGGCTACAGGCTAGCCTCCCTCCTCCCTTCCTCCACCCCGTCTAATCTCACCCGCACACGGCTCTTTCCAAAAGCCCAAAAGAGCCCATGTGCCAAGACCCAGGATGAGGCACTTGGGTGCCATCAACAAGGTCACAAGACGGCATCCTCCCGAGCACTCCACCCTCCACTTGTTCCTGTCCACTGAGGGCTTGTGCCTTTACTGGAATAAATGTTAACTTGGTTTCTTACAAAATAAATGCCTACAGAGCACTTTCCAATACCAACACGGTATTTTGTATGCCTCCAATTGTCACTGGGATGTGTATAATTAGTGCTGTTTCCCGACAGTAAAAAGCTGCCTTAGCACACCTCCATCCCTTCTTTGTGGGGGAGGGAAAGGACAACTGGTGTGGACTCCTGCAGACCCTACCCCTGCGGCCTGGGGGACAAAGAAATCTGCAGAGCCTAGGCTACTCAGCTGGGGGCTGGCTGCTGCCAGCTACCCATCTGCCCAGCTCTGATCCCTGCCAGGCCACTCAAATCACCCCAAAGCCCCACCCAACGGGGGCCGAGCTTGCTGCTCCAGTGAAGCCTGAGAGAGATAAGCCAAGATCTACCTCATGCTCTGCTCAGGAAACACTGGGGGAACTTGGCTGAGCAGATCTGCTTTCTTTTCATCCAAATATTTTTTGAAATTGTCCCCTTCTCCTTAGAAGCACCTAAATTCGTGATGCTGCTTTTCCTCTCTGCCCAGGGGTTTTATAAGGCTCCATGGACCTGGAAGGGTCTCAACCACCCTGGGAGGGAGAGTGCCTGGGGGCAGGATCACCATCCTCAGGGCCACACAGTGCTGCTGGAGCCAGGGCTCAGGCCAGCCCCGGCTGACTCTCCAGACTCCGAGGCCAGCGGTGGGGGAATGGCAGGCACGCCACGACCCAGGGGACTCAAGGCAACCCCTTAACCTCTCTGGGTCTCAGTTTCTTCAGCTTTAAAATCACGAGCTCAGACTAATGTTGATAGACTGAGCCGTTCTCAGCAAGGCAAAGATCTAACACATCTCCAAAGGCCTCATGATGGAAAATGCTGTCCACATCCAGAGAAAGAACTATGGAGTCTGAATGCAGATCGAAGCGGACTATTTGCTACTTTTTTTCTTCTGTTTTGTTTTGTTTTCTCTTTCTTGTGGTTCCTCACAACATGACTAACATGAAAATATGTTTAATAAGAATGTATATGTATAGCCTATATCAAATTACATGCTGTCTGAGGGGGTGAAAATTTAAAACTCAAAAGCTTATGGAAGTGATCGTTGATAAATCAAAATAAATTAATAAATAAATAAAATGAAATCATGAGCTCAAGTCCAAGGTCCCTTCCACCTCTTAGATGACCATACAAAACATGGAAAGGAAACTGACACTCTCCAGATGGGGCTAAAAGGATGAAATACAATGACTTGTTTTAAAAAACTAAAAGGCACATATAGAAAAATGAAGTTTCTTCCTCCTCTAGGCAGCTGACCTCATTTAAAGAGAAACCTGTGTCTTGGACAAAGGCGTGTGAAGGCTGACAACGATGAAAGCGTAAGCCCCCTGAGCCTCCACGGCAAGGGGCCAGTGAGAGAAAGCCTGGAGAGCCAGGACGAACGGCCTCATCACCCAAACGGGAGCAGGCCTGGGAGAAAAGGTCACGTTGTGCTGTCTGCCTCCGATAACTCATCTAGCATCAAAGGCAATATTACTGAGAAAGAGGGAAAATCTCTTTGGTCACTAAAGACGTGACCAAGTCTAATCCTAAACAACAGCTAACATCATAAGGTTTGCAAACCAATTCACAGACATTCCCTTGGATCCTAAAACCCCAGTGAGTAAAATGATTCTCTTCAAATGAGATCATAAACTGTAAAGCACTCAGCACCAGAGACCTGGCGCACTGTAAGCGTCACAGAAATGTTAGCCATCATTAGTGACTCGTATTTTACAGATGAGGCCACTGAAGGTTAGAGGAGGGACGGCCTGCCCTGGAGATAACCAATGAAAGGCCAGAGCAGGATTCCCACGCGAGCCTGGGCCCCTCTGAAAAGGCGCTGGCCCTTTTATCAACTACACTGTGGCTTATAATCATCCTCAAATTTCGATCTTAGAACAGAAACTCCAGAGGAAAGAAAAACTTCTCCAACCACTCTTCAAATCCTACCCACCCTTCAAGACCTAGTTCAGGTACAATCACCTCTGAGTCCTCCTTAAGCTAACAAGAAACCCAACCCGCCACGATTCCATCATTCAATTCAATTCATGTATTTTTTATGCCCTGACTATGTCCGAGGTACTGGGTTTGGCACCAGGGATACAAATACAGAAATGACGAGTGTGAAACATTGTGACTACCATCAGACTCAGGGGACACGCTGGTTAGCCCTGCTGCCTTGATTTTTCTGCTAGACTATCCAGAATAATGAGCTAGCCAGAGAGAGGAAAGGAAGGAGGGGAAGAAACAGATCAGAAAATCAAAGCGGCATAAAAACAAAATCGATCAATAATTTTACTAATAATCAATTAGCTGAAGAGTAATCTAGTCCACGCCCTCAAGGAACTTACATTCTAGTGACAGTGGGCGTGCCAGTGTCTGAGGTTGGGGCGACAGCCTGGCTAGCTGTCAGGTCGGATTGGAGGGTGCTGGAAAGGCAGCGTGGAACCAGACCGTGGCACCCTCCACCTCACCCATCTGCTCGGCAGAGACCCAAATGGTGCGCGTTTGAAAGGCATGCTGAGGAAGCCAGTCTGAAGTTACACTAGAAGTCTCTGAAGCATACCAAAGAGGCAGAAGGCCCCAAGGAAGTCCAAGTCAAAAGGAACTGCCTCAAATACACAAAATGAGATAGAGTGACCTTCTCTGAGTAACTAGAAAAGTGATGCCATTGACTTGGCTGGCTGGCTCCTATCCTTTATAGTCGAAGAGACCAAAATGGCATGGCTCTGTTGGGGTCTTGACCCTGGCCCACTGCCCAGACACAGGACTAGGGGAACCGGCAGCCTTGAGGCCACACGTGGCCTTCTAGCTCCTTGGGTGCAGCCTTTCGACTGAGTCCAAGTTTTACAGAACAAATCCTTTTATGAGGGGAATTTGTTCTGTGAAGTTTGGATTCAGTCAAGGGTGGCACTTGAGGACCTAGAGGGCCATGTGTGGCCTCGAGGCCACAGGTTCCCTACCCCTGGACTAGAGAATAACCAGACAAACTGTGGTTCAGCAATAAGATTACTGCACTGTTAGAAATAAGAAAAGTGGGGGGAGGAGCAGCTAGGTGGCACAGTGGATACAGCACCTGCCCTGAAGTCAGGAGGACCTGAGTTCAAATTTGTATTCAGACCAAACACTCGACACTTACTAGCTGTGTGACCCTGGGCAAGTCACTTAACCCCAATTGCCTTAAAAAAAAAATTAAATTAAATAAATAAAGAAAGAAGAAAAGGGAAGAATCTAGGGAAATATGGGGAGGGAAGAGGAAATGCAGGGCAACAAGTAACTTGGGGACCACAATAACATGAAGGAAAGACGTCAACACTCTGATCGCTGCAGTGACTAACGATGACTCCAATGGACCGATAAGGAGGCTCCCATCCCATCTCTGGGTGGGGAAGTGGGAGACTACAGGGGCCGAATGGGGCATCCCTCCTCGGGCAGGGCCCATGGGGTCATTTGTTCAGCTCAGCTCTATTTCTTTGTTGTGAGGGACCATGGGAAGTGACAGCCACGTTTTGTTTTGTTTTGTTTCTAAAAGAGCCTCAACAGACCATTTACTTACTGCTTTAAGTGTTTTAAAATGAATTTACAGGACTTTCCTTGGGAGGCCCAGTGGCAGCACTGCCAGGCTCGGAACGGAGAAGCGTGCCTCTCTCGGGACACACAGAAGTGGCACAAAGGACAGATGACAGTCGCAGGGAGGGGGGCCTGGTGGCACACCACCACTCGGGCCCACACTGGTAACAACAAGGGCCTTTACGAAGCTCGGCTGGGCTTTCTGGGCTCCAGCTCGGCATCTCCTCACTGAGACAGCCTGAGCTAAAGGCCTCGGAAGAGCCCCTGAACCTGAAAGTTTATGACCTGCCACCACCTTCACGCCAATGGAGAACCCCAACACCTCAAGAATCTTGTCCCAGAAAAATACAAATTCCCTCATCCTTGCCACACCATCATCTTCTAGCAAGATGTGTAAATCACAGAGAACTTACTATACTGAGTCAGATAGCATTTGCCACCTATACAATAACTGCCAGATTCAGACACAACCCTTTTCTTGAATTTTCAAGTTCCAGTCCTCTGGGGCAAGGCAAAAAGCCTGCAGATTGATATGGATGAATGACCCCAAAGACGAAGGCTCTCACAGCTCACCTCTCCCAAAAACCAAAAGCCCCCTCCAGGGGTGAACCATACGCACTAAGGAGATGTGCTGAAATCTGGCCCGTGACTAACATCAGAAATGGAGTATCAACGCCTGACACAGGCAGTCGGCCTGCCTACTGTAAGACACCACCCAGAACCTCACCTTGGGAGGCAGGTGCCTAACACTGGGTGCCCAGAGCAGAAGTGAGTGAGAAAAGCAACTTCTCAAACATGTGCTAACATCAATGCTCATTCACAAATGTCATTTACGAAAATGCAAAGAGCGTCCACTCCAGAAACCAAACTAACATCAGAGTCAGTCCAGTGTCTGTTTAGATTGAGCTACTCAGAGAGGCACAGCCGGGGTGCAAGCCAGTCCCTGCCCTCCAAGAGCTTCCAGTCAACTGCAAGTGAAAGGACAAACGCCCAGCTGCCTCTAATCCAAGGCAAAAAAGTCCATGAAGAGCCAGAAGAGAGGCACAAAGTGTTAGTGGGCATTCAGCAGTGCTTAATAAATACACACTGATAGATTACAGCATATTTTCCCAAAGAAGAAGGCACGATTCTCCCTTCTGGATTGTATCAGTAGCCACATAATCAACAATTTGCTGAGCATGGGTCAGTTCCGCTGGGTCGTGCGGCCTCTCGACACCTGACAATCTCATGAAGTCATCCACAAACCCACAGACACCCAAGACTGCACACTTGTGGAGCCTAGCATATCTGAATCCCCACCCCTACCCCCCCAGGTCCTCCTACACAACAGACACTTCCTAATTCAATTCCAACACCTCTTTTTTCCCCTTCTCTAAACCCAGTTTCCTTGGAAGACCCTGTGCTCGCTGGCCCCTGGCTACCAGTCCCCAGCCCCCGGTCCCCAATCTCTGGCCCCTCATCCCCAGACCCCAGCACCTGCTTCCCAATCTCCGGTCCCCCACTCCAGGCCCCTGGCCCCGAGTATCCAGTCCCTGTCCACCCTCTCCAGCTGAAAGGATCCCTGGGAGGAGTTGGGGGCTGGAAGGGCCCTCCCTCACTTAGTCATCACCTTGCCCTCCACTGCTCACAGCCCCCCATCCTCTTCTCAGGCCCTTGCCCTACTCATCTGTGTACTCTGTGGCACGGAGGTAGCCAAGCCTGCTTCTCAGCTGTGCCAACAGAGGGCATGCTCCTGAGGGTGGGCCTGGCAAGGACACACACATCTATCCCCTGTCCAAGTACAGAGCCTCACTTTGGAGGGGCTCACTCCAGTGCTGGCTCAAAACGCTGGAAGCCACTCCTCAAAAGCCTCTAGCAAGTCAGAGAGGGGTGAACTGCCCCCAATGACAGAATCACAGACCCTCAGGGACAGAAGGAAGGCCTTGGTGGGTGGTCCCCCAAGCATAGCCAGAGGACACATAGTAGATACTTTGTGGAATGGGGGCAGGGGACAGGCACAAGGAACTCAGCTTAACTGGAGAAAACAGTCTGAGCATCCCAATGGGAAGCCCTGGCACACCCACAACAGGGCTCCCTCCCGACCACTGGGGCGAGGATTTGGGGCCCAGGCCCCTGGAAGGGACACGCACGACCCCCTGCGGAGGACCCAAGAACAGAGAATATTCACAGTGCATGGAGGCGGCCCCTTCTCTTGCTGGACAGCTCTCGCTGACAGTCGGCCCTCCAGTGAAATCTACGCTGCCCATACACATGGAGGCCAGTCAGTGAGTCAGTCAGCAAGCATTCATGAAGCACCCCCTCACATGCCAGGCACTGCACTAAGAGAACCCTCAAAAACCCACTTTGGCCAGTAGGCAAGCTGTGAGTAGAAGGGGCTGGGGAGAACCCACCAGACGTGGGCTATCACCAAGGGGTTTCTGATGTGTATCTGAGAGGAGGAAACCAAAGGGTGAAGCGGGAAGTATCTCTGGCAACCAAAAACGAGGTGGCCAGAGACCCAGCAGAAGAAATGGCCAAATGGCCAGCAGGCTCTGGAGAGGGGCATTTAGCAGTCGAGAAACTGGCACCATCACAGCACCATCCAACTTCAGGACAGAGAAAGAACCCATGAGGGCACGAAGTCTGGTCATCCCACACTGATTAAGTGTCTCCTGTGTATCAGGCCTGGGGGAGGAGGGGGGCAAAGAAAAGGTAAACAAAATATGCTGAGGGCAGGGGCAGCCAGGAGGCTCCTGGAGGTGGAGGCAGGAGCAGCCAGGGAGCTCCTGGAGGCAGGAGCAGCCAGGGGGCTCCTGGGGGCGGGGGCAGGGGCAGCCAGGGGGCTCCTGGGGGCGGGGGCAGCCAGGGGGCTCCTGGGGGCAGGGGCAGCCAGGGGGCTCCTGGGGACAGGGGCTGGGCTTTGCCTTTCTCTGTATGCCCACTGTTTGGCACAGTGCCTGACACACAGCAGGCACTTAATCAATGTTTACTGACTCTGCAAAGGACCAGGAAAAACAAACTCGCCCACCGTGGGAGCCTATTTCTGCTTGCCTCTTGGTCCCTGGGTTTACTCTGGGTCACACTCAGTGTAGGCCCGATGGGGGGGGGGGGAGATACACAGCTCCAGACCCAGGCCCAGGCCCCGCCCCTCCCGGGCTCAGGTTCCCTTCCTTCATATCCAGGCCCCGCCCCCTATGGACCAGGTTCCTTTCCTAGAGGCTTATGCCCCGCCCCCTCAGGCTCAGGCCCCGCCCCCTGAAGTTCAGGTTCCCTTCCTTCAGGCTCAGGCCCCGCCCCTCCGCCCCAGGCCCCTAGCCCTGGCTGGGGCCCCTGGGGCCCTCGGTCTCGTCCTCAGGCCTCACCTGGGCGCAGCGGCTCGGTGCCGGTGAGCACCAGCAGGAAGAGGAGCACGAAGGCGCCGCTGTCCGCCTGGGGCACCATTTATCCTCCGTTCATCCTCCGCGGGCGGCGCGGGCCCACGCCGGACCCCGGAGCGCTCCGCTCTCCACGGGCTGTGCCGGGCTCTGGGGATGGGAGACGGGGCGGTGGAGGGGGTGGGGGGCGGTGGCTCCCGCTCTCACGCCTTCCGAGGCCTGGGCCCTCGCTCTCTCGCTTGGAGGCCGCACGCCTGAGATCAGGCTCGAGCTCAGGCCGGGGTTCGGGCGCCGCACAAGATGGCGGCCATCCCGCTCCTCTCACAACAAGCCTCCTCCCGGCCACGCCTCCACCGCGGACCAATCAGCACGCGTAGCGGCGTCTGTGGGCGGAGCCCCAGGTGCTCATCTGCGTACAGGGGAAGGACATTTTGGTCGGGCTAGGGAGATCAAGGGGCGCTCGGCCGGGCCGCGGGCACTGTGGCCGGCCTGCGAGGCAGGGCAGCGGCCGTCGAGGCGCAGCGGAGCTCGACTGCCGGGCGAGAGTCGCGATGGCCGCCCCCGACGGTGGCTGCGAAGGAAGAGAAGCGAGAGCAGAAGCGGGAGGCTCCCCCCTTCCATTCAGAGTGGTACGATCCTGCCTGGACTGGAGACGGATGGGGCGGGGGAGCGGAGCCTGGGGTGGGCGGGGCGAAGCAGGTAGGCGGGGCCTTGGGAGCAGTGATTGAAGCTGTCATCCTGTAGGGATGGATGTTCCATGGGTGAGGTTCTCCCCCCACATCGCTCCCCCCGCCCCGCAGCGCCCCAAGCCTTAGGCCGGCCCAGCCCACCACCTCCCGTGGGAGGCGTAGGAGAGGCCCCAGGCCAGGAGACTGATCTAGGGAGCCTCGGCTGCATTACATCACATCCCCACAAGGTGACTCCTTTTCTTCATCTCTAAAATGGGGACAATATCCTCAGACTCTAGGAGCCTCGGGGGACACCCCCTCATTTCCCTGGGAAACTAAGGGAAGCCCAGAGAAGCCAAGGGATCTGCTCACCCGAGGTCACCCAACCATTAAGCCTTCGTGCAATATCTGAGCCCAGGATGTCCCACCAAAGGCCAGCTTTCTATCTGGATGGATGAACGAATGAATAATATATGCACGCATGAATGGATGGATGGATGGACAGACAGCAGGATAGATGGACAGATGGGCGGAAGGATGGGTGGATGGATGGATGGGTGGGTGGGTGGGTGGGTGGATGGATGGATGGATGGATGGATGGATGGGTGGGTGGGTGGATGGATGGATGGATGGATAGATGGACAGATCAATAAATGTGAAAGCATTTTTCAGCAAGTACTATGTGCCAAGCTCCGTCCTAGGCCTTCAGACTCATCATACTTTCTAGAAATGGGAGTTTTATAGGCATATGGTCTTGAAAGCACCACTAGAACCTTCTCAGGCACCTCGCTGCCCCCGGGAGTGACACTGGGCTCTTGGAGGCTTTGTGCAGGCTCCTGCCAGTCCTATCAAAGTCACAATATCAGGGCATCAATAGTGCAAACCTCACCCATGGATCAAGAATCTGACACGCAGCCTACACAAATGGTTGTCCAACCTTTCGATCAACCTGTAGCTCAATCAGAAAGCTCTTCAGTCAACCAACAAGCATTGATTAATGTCTATGAAGTGCTTATTACGTTTAGTATGTGCTAATCCACAAACAAAGCACTCATGTCTCCCTGGGCATTCTCTCTGGCCGCCCCTCCCCATGCCTGGGACACTCCACCTCCTCCACTCTGACCACTGACCTCCCCAGCTTCCTTCAAGTCCCAACTAAAACCCCACCTCCTACAGGAAGACGTCCTCAACCTCGCTTCATCCCGGTGCCTTCTCTGTTAATTATTTCCTATTTCTCCTGTCCACATAAATTATGCTCACATGGGCTATTTGTGCCCAACTTCTGAGCTCACAGAGATCTGATCAGCCAGTCAGACACACTGTACCCTGACCCCAGCATAATGATGTCACATTGGTCCTCTCGAAGAAGACCAATGGTGGCCAACCACCAACCATCTCTCCTGTCCTTAGTTTGCTGTGTATATATTTGTTTCCATGTCGTCCCCCGTTAGATCGTAAACTCCACAAGCACAGGAACTGTTTTTTGCTTCTCTTTGCTTAGCACGAGGCCTGGCACATAGTAGGTACTTAATAAATGTTTATTGAATGAATAAATGAACCCACTAGCCTTGTGCTGGGCACTGGGGATATATAAAGCCAAACAGGGCCTGTCCTCAAGAACTTACATTCCATAGCAACTCTCTGCATCTGGGGAGAGCTCTAATTGTCAGAAAGTGTTTCCTGACATCCCCCTAAACCTGCCTCTACGACTTCCACACAGGGCTTCCACGGTTATGCAGAGTTCTGGGCCCCGGGCAGAACCATTCTCATTCTCTTCTGTGAGGCAGTCCTCAGCTAGCAGCTCTGTGTAGCTCCAAGGTTTATAAACTGATTGACATGTCATCGTTTGATCCTCACAACAAACCCAGGAGGAAGGCACCACCATTATCCCCACTCTGCAGATGATGAAACTGAGACAGAGAGGTTCCCCAGGGTGACAGCCTTGCGTCGGTGGCTGGATTCGTCATCTTCCTGACTCCAAATCGCGCTCTGTAGGCCCGATGCCGCCCAGCTGTCCAAGTCCTCTAAATCTCTTCTCCCAAATCCTTTGACCAACCCATGGGTCTCAAAATCCCCTGCTCACCCTAGCCGCCATCCCCTGGACACTCTCCAGTCGGTCAGTGTCCTTCCCAGAACGTAGTGTCCAGAGGCAGGGATCGCATCACCATTGTCTCTGCATCCCCAGCGTTTAACACAGTGTCTGGCACATAGTAGGTTGCTTAATCAATGCTTGTTGAATGTAGGGTGACCAAGGCCAATCAGGCCAGTGGCAGAATGATCACCTCCTAGTTCTAGACGCTCTGCCTCTCAAGGAAACATCAATTCAGATTAGGAGCTGGGGCTTTTTATTTCTCTTGCTTTGTTATCTCACTGTTGACTCAGACACATGCTGCTCTCTACACACACCTCCCCCCATCCTGTGCTTTGGAAATTGACTATTTGAACCCAAACGTAAGATTTTGCATTTAAACCTCTCAGATTCCCTCTTCTCCTGTGCAGCCTGCAGAGGCCTTTTTGGATGCCACCTCTTAGCTAACGTGGATGGAAAGGCTTCCAGTGTGAGGCCAGTGACCATCAAGGCCACTCTCTGAGGGCCAGCATAGCTTAGCGCAGACAGGCTCATCACCACAAGTTCAGGCCACAGATTCTAAGTCTCCACGTGAAGTCAAGGAGTGGCTGTGACTGGTGTCAGTACGCAGGGAAGCATGGATCCTTGAATCACTGACATGACAGATGTCGGAGAGGAGATACGGTTCCTTTCTACATCCAGGGTCTGGTGGGAGCTCACCAGTGAGAGGAAGCTGCAGTGAATCCTTTGGTAAAGCAAAATCATTGCTCAGTCAGTGACGTGGCTTTAAGTCTGGCCTTCCACAGCATCACTCAGGGCATACCTCGACCCGTGTAAGTGAAAAGGAGGCTAGGCAGGGAGCAGGTCCCCAGCTCAAATTGGACTCTAGCTGTTTGTGATTCAGAGGGTACTTTGGAAAGCAAAGGCCTCCCAGAGTCCAGTTTGCTCCTTGGAAGACAGCTAGAGTTTCCTGTTCTTGGAAAGGATCCCCAGGGCACTCCAGAAAGTTCTAGACTATTAGAACAAGAACATAACAGTGAAGAGAACCCTGGAGCCTGGGTCCCAGGAAGCCACTAACTCACTCTGTGAAGCTGGTCGTGTTCCTTGACTTTTCTGAATCTCAGGGTGGTCCTATGCCTACGGAGGGGTGATTGTTCCCTGTCTGCATCACAGGGCCACTGAAGGGCTTCAAGAGATACAGTCATAGAGGGCAGCTAGGTGGCGCAGTGGATAGGGCACTGGCCCTGGAGTCAGGAGGACCTGAGTTCAAATCCAGCTTCAGACACTTGACACTTACTAGCTGTGTGACCCTAGGCAAGTCACTTAACCCTGAATGCCTCACCAAAAAAAGAAGAGAGAGAGAGATAAAGGCCTGAACATGCCCCATGAGATGTGCAATGTTCACTAGCTGGAAAAGAGCTCTGATGGAGAAAGGAGATTAAACTATCTTGAGATCAGAACTCGGATCAATGAAGATTCTTTAAGGCAGTGAGGGAAAGACTCCTGACAGGGACAGACTACCTGTGAACATAATCCCTGTCCTCCAAGCAGAGGCTGGATGGCCCCTTTTCAGGGATGCTGAAGAGAGTATTCCATCCAAGGTCCTGCGAACTCTAAGATGCTACCATTATCTAGTTCAAGTCTCTAGTTCTGACAGAAAATAAGACCAGAGAGAAGTGAAGTGACTTACCCAGGGTAACACAGGGAGTGTTACACAGAGCCAGGATTTGAACCCAATGCTCTTTCCACTATACTGTGTTACTCCAGAATCCTAGATACAGAATCCTGTATCAGCAAGCAAAACCTACAGTACTCAAAGGAGATCAGGAAGGAAAGGAAAGGGGATGACCAGAGGCTGAGACTGCCCTGGAATAGCAGGTGAACAGTTAACAAGATCCAGGGGTGGCCTCCCAGTGTGGAGAGGAAACCATAAATGCCTCCACCCCATCAGGTGGACCCCACCCCTGCCCCCTGATGGAAGATACGGGGGAGAGGGGCAGGATGGTCTGTGACGCACATCACTGGAGGGAACTCCAGAGCCAGAGAGATCGCTGACCCATCCGAGTATGTGATATAAGCGAGGTATAGAAAGGGAAGACCCAAGCACACCAACGGTGCTCATGCCTACTGTGGAGGTGTCCATCATGGCACCCAAGCTGAGCAGAGATCCCTTCCCTTGGGATACTCCTGGTTGCAAGTAACAAGGTGGGGAATCCATCGAGCACTGAGCACTGAAAGCCCCAGACATGAGATGCACGACCACCCACCCAGGAAAGATACAGGCCAGTTGCCTCGAATGCGGCTGGCTGCTGGACGGGCAAGGGCTTCAGATCTACAAAGCACTTTCCTTGGTGGATCTGGGCTTGTGATCCCAGCTCTGCCACGGCTTACCTGTGTGACTGTTCTCTCATCTGGAAAATGACCACCTCTGAGGCCCTTCCAGCAATAAATCCACAAATAACTAAGTAGGGAGCAAATGTCGTGGTTCTCATTTTATAGATAAGCAAGATGAAGGTGAGACAAAGGAAGGAAGGAAGGGAGGGGCTTGGCCACTATGACCCACAAGTCATAAATGACAGGTACAGCATTTGAACCCAGGGCTGCTGATACACAATTCAGGCCTCTTTCCACACCCTGTGCGGTAGGGGAGGGGCCAGCTCCCCATCTGAGCTCAGGAAAGGGATGTCCACAGATGCCAGGGCCACACCTAGACCCCGGGCTCTCGACTCAGAGCTCTTTTCACCGCCCCAGTGGGCCCAACTGTGGGCCTTGGGGGCCAGGTGCCACTTCACAGCCTTCTGTACAGTCCTGAGAGCACTCGGCTCCTTCGGCAGGTGTGGGGAAACCACGGTAAAAAGCGTTTGCCCACAGAGATGAGGCCAAGGGGAGCAAACGGGAGCTGAGGCTGCCAATACGGGTGGTCGGGGGGGCTCGCGGGCTCTGTTCAGCATTTCTGAAATTACGTCTGCCTTATTCAGTCCCAACGAGGGCGAGTCCCCCATCAGCCGATCCTCCGAGGAGGAAGGACTAACAGACAGAGCCTAGGAGTTCTGCTCTACAAAACCATCCTTGCTTCCAGGAGCCACCCGCCCCGATCTGCCCCGGTCCAAAACCCCCAGGGGTGACTTGGACCTCTTTCCCAGCATGGCACAAACATCTGTTTTTGTTTTTGTTTTTTGGCTAGGCAATGGGATTAAGTGACTTGCCCAGAGTCACACAGCTAAATCAGGTCCTCCTGACTCCAGGGCCGGTCGGTGCTCTATCCACTATGCCACCTAGCTGCCCTACAAACATCCTATCCTTTGGGGAATTCTTTGGGCCCATATCTCCCTTTCTTGGGGAAAACTTGGGAAAACTGGCTTCCAATTATCTGAGGGGTTTTCATGGGGAAGAGCCTTGTGCTGCTTGGCCCCAGGAAAGAGAAGTAGGAAATGTGGGGAAAGTTACAAATACACATCATCTTCACCATCCTCCCTTCCCAGTCCTGACCCTAGTGCTGGTTATTCCTTCTCTTACAAAAGTAATTTTTTTTTTTTACATTTTAAAGTCTTATGGAAATTGGAGAATAGTAATATTCCTGACTGCTATCATTCCCACGCTCCCCTCCCCCACCTGGAGCCAGTTCTATCCTTCTCCATACCCTCTGGGGGAGAGAACATCATGGCCACAAGCATGAACCTAACATTTCTGGCTTAAGAGCATCATTCTCCAGGGCTCCTCTCTGGTCCCCTCCTTTAAAAGGGAAGTGTGTCCAGCACAGGGAGAGACAGGAGGCCAACTCCATCCACGTGCAATGTCTCCATCCCCAACATGACCAGTCCCTTTTCACTAAGTGACTCAAGGAAAGCTAACGCTGCCCCTGGGGCCCTCGGCCCACAGAGAACTGAACCCTAGCCTAGGAAAGAAGAGTCACACAATCTCAGAGACAGTACAATAATCCTCTCCAGGACAACCAGGCCAAGCCAATCCAATAAGCACTGCCTTATACCTGTAATGAATGTGGCACTGTGCCAAACACAGGCTAATGCTGTGACAGAAGAATCCACAAAAGTCAGCAGCTGATTGGATCGGGGAGGGAGAGGAAAGAGCGGAGGCTGATTCAGAGGTTGGAAACCTAGAGTCGCCAAAAGGATGGTGGTGCCCTCAACAGAAACAGGAGAGAGTTTCAGAGAGAAAGATAATGAGTTCAGGTTTGAGATTCTTTCAGGACATTCAGTTGGAGATGAGGACAGGGAGTTAGTGACACGGTTAGTGACGAGCTCCAGAGAGAGATGAGAGCTGTATATGTAGATGAGTCATCTGCACAGATGACAGTTAAACCCATGGGAGCTGATGACGGATGAAGGGAGGGAGGGAGAGAAAAAGAGAAGACAGCGAGGGAACAAGAGAGAGAAAGAGACAGAGAAAAAGAGGATGGGAAAGAAAAAGAGAGAGAGCGAGAGAGACAGAACATTCGGGAGGATAACGTGGCCAAAGAATGCAGAGAGGGCAAGAAGGGGGATTGGGGAAAATCCACTGGATTTTTGAAGAGAGATGAGCAACCCTGGAGAAGACAGTTTCCTCTGAAGAATGAGACTGTAAGTCCTAATGGCAAGGACTGAGCGGTGACAAGGTGTGGAAGGGGAGGAAATAAGGAGCCAAGACCACTTGTTCCAGGACGATGGACAGCTGGGGACCTGGAGCGTGTTACAGGATGCTAGCCAAAGGCAAGGGTCTAGTGAAAGTTTTAAAAACAAATCAATCGGTCAACAATCACAGACTTTGCCCTGGCAGGGACTTTGGAGATGTGGTATTCAATTCCCTCTTTTAACAGATGAGGAAACTGAGGCCCATGGAGGTTAAATGATTTAACAAACCTATTCAGCATCAGAGGCAAGATGTGAACCCAGGACTTTTCCATTGTGAGGCTGGCTCTCCACATTATGTCATGCTGCCCCTCAGCTCTCAAACCAGCATTTATTATGTGCCTACTGTGTGCTAGGCAATGGGGACACAAAGACAAAAACAAAACAGCCCTGCCCTCTGCGAGCTTGTTTTACTAGGGAAGAACAATACGTACCCAGAGGAGAGTGACTGAGGAGGACTCTGCTGTTGGCTGGGACAATCCCGGCACCGAGCTCTGAAGGAAGCCAGGGCTCTAGGAGGCAGACGTAGAAGGGCAGTGGCCTCCAAGCGTGAGGGCCAGCCGACGCAAAGACAGAGACGATATCCAGGTCTGTTCTACTCGGGGAACAGCAAAGGGGCCTTCCTGGCCAGATGGTGGAATGCAGAAGGGGGGTGATGCACAAGAAGTCAGGAGAGGTGGGCGAGGGCTTGAAATGCCATCCGAGAGAGCTTAAGTGTGTTCCTAGAGGCAAGAGTGAGCCACAAACTTCTCAGGCAAGGGAACGAGGCCAGCTCTGGACCTCAGGGAAAATCTGGAGGGGGAAGACCAGTTAGGACAGTAAGGGAGACCTGAGAGCATTGGGGAGCATCAGGGAAAGGGTCAGTAGGTAGGCAAGACTGAAGACTGAAGTGAGGGGGATGTTTGAAGGTTTCCAACAATAGCTATGCCTTATACTGTGTATACACATAGACATACATACCTGCATACATACATCCAGAAAATGGAAGGAAGGATCAAAGGTACATGTAGAAGGACCAGTCCTGGGGAGAATAGATCAGAGAGGCGGAGAAAATGGGCATGACATCAAGTGATCGTGAGGTGGAGGAGAAAGAGCTTATGACCAATGTCCAATAAAGTAGATGAGGTCCTCTGCGGAGGTGGGAGGATGGGGGAAGAGCAGTATAGAAGGCTGGAGAGACAGGAGGATTGAACAGGGGCCATGGTAAATGCGTTAGAAATTCAGTTGGTGAAGAATCAAGGGATGCTCATGCCGAAGTGACGGAGTACAGAAGCCGGGGCCAACACAGGGCTGGGTAGTGATAAGGCAATAGACAATGGGAAGAGGAGGAAGGGATCCGAGGATGAGGATGATGTATGCTTGAACCTCAGAGCAAACCTCAAAGCAATGTCAAGACAGTCTGGGAGTGGCAGTGGGGAGCATGAAACATGCCACCTCCTCCTCCTGGCCCATTGCATCGTGGGGCAGGAGAGAAGCTGCCACCAGGGCTGGAGAGGGAGGCCAGGAATGCAGGAGCTTCTGAGTGTGGGGAGGCCAGTGTGAGGTGTCACCTCCATTGACAAAGCCCCCCGCCCTGGCTCCCTAGCACCCTCAGGATCAAACAAAAGACCCTCCCACTTGGTTTGTAAAGCCCTTCACCACCTGGCCTCACCTTACCTTTCCAGCCTTTCTTCTCCACATGCTCTCCAATCCAGTGACACTGATCTCCTGGCTATTGCTGGCACAGGACACTGTCATTCAGTGCCTTTTTTTTACTGGCTTTCCCCCATCCCTGAAGTTCTCTCCTTTCTTCCCTTTGCCTCCTGCTTCCTTGAAGTCCTAGCTAAAATGCCACCTTTTACAGAACACCTTTTCTAGTCCCCCCTTCTTTAGTGCCTTTCCTCTGAGGTTATCTCCAAATTACCCTGCCTAGAGCTTGTTTATATATAGCTGTTTGCACAGTGTTTCCTCCATTAGATTGTGAGCCTTTTGAGGGCAGGAACCATGTTTTTCCCCTTCTTTGTATCCCCAGAGCTTCGCATAGTGCCTGGCATATAGTAAGAACTTAATAAATGCTTATTGATTTGATTTGACTTGACTTGAGTAAAAGAAAGAGACCTAAAGTAAAGGGAAATTTATTCAAGAAAGAACAGAAGTTCCAGAGTCCAACAAATAGTTCTCCAGCCTCCATTTGAAGAGCTCCAATGACCATGCGAAAATTTCCAAGGCCACCCAACTGAACCTGAACAGTTCTCACTGTTAAGAAGTTTTCCATAATACAATGAAAATCTGCCTCTATGATTCCACCAGTTCTGCCCTCTGGTGTAGGCAAAACAGTCTTAGTCCCTAATTCCACAATGGTGATGGATGAAAAAGAATAATGGGTTTCTAGTTTGAAGACTTTTACGAAAACCCCACCTCTACTGTTTCCTAGAGACAACACTGAGGATGTCATTTCTCTACTTGGCTTCCTCTTCTTCCAGTAAAATGGGTAAAGTACCTATACCACCACCTACCTCAGAGGCTTGTTGTGAAGATCAAATTAAGTACTTTATTTAAAGTGATTTAGAAAAGCAAGCGATTGGGGCAGCTAGGTGGCGCAGTGGATAGAGCACCGGCCCTGGATTCAGGAGGACCTGAGTTCAAATCCGGCCTCAGATATATAACACTTACTAGCTGTATGACCCTGGGCAAGTCATTTAACCCCATTGCCTAGCCAAAAAAAAGTAAGCAATTGTCGTTGCCTAGATGATGGTGGCCACTTTGGTCGGGCAGTCCACCAACAGATGCGAGAGCTGACCATTAGCTGACCCCAAGACGACACTTCTACCAAAACCCCTCTTGCTGACATTACTGTTCTCGGGTGAAGAATGCCATTGTGGCTGAAGGACTGGGTGTGGTGTCAGGAAGGAGTGGCCTGTATCCCATGCTCTGAACTTACTAGCTGATGAGCCAGGGCTCTGTATGCCTCAGGGAATCCCATAGGACTTGTCTACCAGGTTACAATTTGCCTCGATGGAGTATTGGCTTCCAACTTCATCAGAACCGCTCTTTCCAAAGCTACCGATGAATTCTTGATGGCCAAATCCAATGGCCTTCTCTCAGTTCTCCATTGCCTTGACCTCTCTGCAGCAGGACCTCCTGGACACTCTATCTCTCTAGGTTTTCATGACATTGTTCTCTCCTGGCTCTCCTCCTGCCATCTGCTGCTGCTTCTTTCAGGCTGTGCCTCTGGGTATCTCTCCCAAAGTTCTGTCCTAAGTCCTCTTCTCTTTTCACTCTAGACTCTTCCTCAGATTCCATGGGCTCAACTACCATCTCTATGCAGATGATCCCCAACCCCACCTCCTCTCCTAGGGCAGCTAGGTGGCACCACAGTAGATAGAGTGCCAGGCCTGGAGTCAGAAGACTCATCTTGAGTTCAAATCTGGCTCAGTCACCCACGAGCTGTGTGACCCAGGGCAAGTCACTTAACCTTGTTTGCCTCAATTTCCTCATCTGTAAAACAAACTGGAGAAGGAAATAGCAAACCACTCCAATATCTTTGCCAAGAAAACCCCAAATGGTGTCACAGAGTTGGACACAATTGAATTGACTGAACAACAATAACCACTCTCTCCTGACCTCTAGTCATCCGTCACTAATTGCCTATTGGACATCTTGAATTGGACATTCCATAGACATCTTAAACTCAACATGTACAAAACTGCACTCGTTCTCTTTGACCTCAAATCCTCCCCTCTTCAAACTTACCTATGACTGTCAAGGACACCACCATGAACCTAGTCACCCAAGATGACAACCTTGGGGTCATCCTCAACTCCTTCCCTGCACTCTCCCCAGAGAGCCAATCTGTTCTCAAATCTTCTCGTTTTTGCCTTCACGACCTCTAATTTATGCCCTGTCTCTCATACAGTGGCCACCTTAGCTCATGACCTCTTCACCACTGTCCTGGAATTCTGCAATATCTTTTTTTTTTTTTTTAATGAGACAATCAGGGTCAAGTGACATGCCCAGGGTCACACAGCTAGTGAATATCATGGGTCTGAGGCAGGATTTGAACTCAGGTCCTCCTAATATCTTTCTACCTGGTGTCCCTGCCTCAAGTCTCCAACCACTCCAACCCATCCTTCGCTCAGGCACCAAAGGGATTTTTCTAAGGCCTGGATCTTTAGAGGGGACTCCCCCTCCCCTTAAAAAACGCCACTGTTCTCCTATTACCTATTACCTCCAGGAGCAAACAGAAACTCATTTGTTTGTCATAAACCAGCCCCTTCTTACCTTTCCAGTCCTGTTACACTTCACACCTCTCCACATACTATCCACAAACATAACCCTCCATCTCTCATCCCTGCGATTTTAGCGTGGGCAGGACCCATGCCCAGAGGGCTCCCCCCTTCACCTCTGCCTCCTGGCTTCCTCAGGATTCTCCTTCTGCAGGAGGCCTTGCCAGGTCCTCCCAAAGGCTAAGGCCTTTCCTCTGGGGTCGCCTTCCACATCCAGACATTCCATATGGATCCTGTGTGTAAGTATGCATAGAGATGTGTGGATAGACACGTATGTATACTCTGTACACACACATGCAAAGATATGTCTTACATTATGCATACACAGACATATATACCTGTACACATACATAGATATATGTGCTTATCTGTCAATTTTCTCCCGTTCGAATGTGAACTTGAGGGCAGAGACTCTACTGCCTTTCGCTGCGTCCTCAGCTCTTAGCGTAGTACCAAACAGAGCTTAATGCATGCTTGCTGCTGACACCCAGCTGCTAAACAGAGATGTCGGGGCCCTTCCATGTCGTGTTTTCTGTGTAGCCTTCCCCTCCGTTTTCTGGTCACAATCGCTTACGAACAACGTCCACTGCACCGGAGCTGAGGTAAAAGGAGGCGAGGTTTGTCTTGTGTCTGGTCAGGCAAAGTGCCCGGAGGGCAGTGGACGTTGAGGTGGAAACCAGACAGCTACAGAAAGCCCTGAGCGCGAGTGATCAGATCACTACCCTGCTCAAAAGAATCTGAGGTCTTCTCTCTTGTGCTAAGATGAGAACCCACAAGCGGGCTCCAAGCCCCGTTTCCAGTTTTCTTTCCCATGAGCCCTCTTCATGCTTCCCACTTTTAGCTGAACTGGACAGTTAACTCTTCTGGGATCTCCTCCTGCTACCCCTCACCTCCACACATTTACACAAGCTATTCCTAAATGAGAAGGCTCCCTTCAGACTCATGAAATCCTCTTTTTCCAAAGCTTTCCCTCAGCCCCCCCCCCCCCCGATAAAAGCGATCCCTCCCTCCTAGACATTGGACCACCCTTCTAGAGCTGAAAGGGATACTGGAGGTCATCTTCTCATTTTACAGATGGGGAAACTGAGGCTCAGAGAAATGATTTGCTCAAGGTCATGTAGCTAACAAGGGGCAGAGCTGGGTCTTCTGACTAGAAATCCAGTGGTCCTGCCTTAGCACCGTTCTGCTTCCTCAAATATGCCTTTGGATCTCTTTGGGTCCTGTCTTGGACTCCCTCACCCAATCCTCCTCTTCTCCCATGTGGCATTCCTGCCCCTCCCCAGGCTCCTTGAGGGGAAGGGCAGTGGTCATTTTTCATCTTCGGATCTGCACAGCCAGCCCCAGCAGGCTATCAACAGACATTTGTTGAATGGTACAGCTCCCATCCCACCCGGGTCCTCCAAGGGAAGAAGGCTGATTGCATCCCTTCTGCCAGGGAGAGCGTCAGATATAGTTCTCCTGCTCTGGCTGGCCTCAATGCCCGGCTGTGAGGCAGAAATCCAGGCCTCCCGCTCCCCTCCCCCACCCCCCCAAGACCTAACCACACACCAACACCTGAGATGCTCCGTGGAGGCCGTGCAGAATGCACAGAACTACCAATTCTCAGTCTGGTCACGCCTCTCGCTCATCAATTCACACACAAGGCAGACCCACCCATTATCGCTCAGCTCTCTTAGGATCCGTTCCTTTGATCAAACCAAAATCTACCCTCCCCAAAACTTGCCCATTTCTGAGAGGGGATGGTGGGGAGAGGTGAAACAAGTTCTGTCCCTCTTCCAGGGGACAGCCCCCCAGGGACTTAAAGACAGCTATCCTGGCCCCCAAGTCTTTTCTTCACCAAGCTAAAACCCCCAGTTCTCCCCCCTACTTCCTGTATGTATGTATGTATGTATGTATGTATGTATGCATGTATATGATTTCCAAGCCCCTCACACTCGGGCTTGTCAATGCCTTCCTTAAAGTGGGGTCACTCAGGGCCTCTAAACGTCATCTAAGCGAGACAACAGCGGGAACATCCCTCATCCAGGTCTCACTGGACTTTTGCCAATGAAGACTGGAGGCTGTTTTTGCCTGACCCCCATACCATTATACACTCAGCTCACATGGATAACCCTTAAGGTGAGCTATCATCTCTGGGTTGTCGTTTTCTTCCCCCACAAAACTATGATTTAGCAGCATCTCCCCACAGAGGGGCACCTTTCCTTTGGGCTAAGAAATTTTGTGTCCCCCCCCCCCCCCCCAGAGTCCTCTACCAAAGCGCAAATATTCTGAGAAGCCACTATTAGTCATTAACACCACAACTTATTTCACTAGTGGTAACAAACCTGTAACCTAAAAAGGCTCTGAGAAAGAGGACCGAGTACAAGAGGGTTAGGTTTTGATGAGGAAGAGAATCCTAAATCATTCTCAGGAAGGACAGGGAAGGACCCTCCCACTCATATCCTCTACAAGGTTAAGAAGATCTTATAATCTACGCAGGGGTGAGAACAGCCTTTGGGAGACAAATCTCAAAGGCCAGATTGGGAAAGAAAGAGACGCTTTCACCGAGAGCCACCGAAGATTTCATTTCCCCTCCTACCTCAGTTCAGGGTCCCAGGGCCAGGCTGGTGGTCGGCCCAAGTCACCTCTCTGCCTGACATCTGCGGGGGGCTCCTCCCCTCAGGCCTTCCAGGGTTCCAGGTCCCTAACAGGCTGGAGTGAGAGCTCCATTTCCCCCACACAGTCCCCGCTCCTTTGTGACTTCACACGCTGAAGTCACTCCGGAGACAATGCCGAGCGTTCTACCTCCAACCAGCTCCAGGCCCAACCTGCTCAGAGAACTGTCCCGCAGTGCCAATAAGGGCGCTGCTGGCCTATGTGGGGAAGGGTCATGCAGATAGCAGCGTCAGAAGCACGCGCCACTTCCAGTACTATGGATGATGCTGCTGTCCTTAAGAGAAGAGGCTACATCATGGGAATAAATCTGGGAGAGGGCTCGTATGCAAAAGTGAAATCTGCTTACTCTGAGCGCCTGAAGTTCAACGTGGCGGTCAAGATCATAGACCGGAAGAAAGCCCCCACTGATTTCTTAGAGAAATTCCTGCCCCGGGAGATCGAGATCCTGGCAATGCTCAACCACCGTTCCATCGTCAAGACCTACGAGATCTTCGAGACGTCCGACGGCAAGGTCTACATCATCATGGAGCTCGGGGTCCAAGGAGACCTCCTGGAGTTCATCAAGACCCGGGGCGCCCTGCACGAAGACGACGCCCGGAAGAAGTTCCACCAGCTCTCCTCGGCCGTCAAGTACTGCCACGACCTGGACGTGGTCCACCGTGACCTCAAGTGCGAGAACCTCCTCCTGGACAAAGACTTCAACATCAAGCTGTCCGACTTCGGGTTCTCCAAGCGCTGCGTTCGGGACGACGGCGGCCACATCACGCTCAGCAAAACCTTCTGCGGGTCGGCGGCCTACGCGGCCCCCGAGGTGCTCCAGGGCATCCCCTACCAGCCCAAGGTGTATGACATCTGGAGCCTGGGCGTGATTCTCTACATCATGGTCTGCGGCTCCATGCCCTATGACGACTCCAACATCAAGAAGATGCTGCGTATCCAGAAGGAGCACCGCGTCAACTTCCCCCGCTCCAAGCACCTGACGGGCGAGTGCAAGGACCTCATCTACCGCATGCTGCAGCCCGACGTCAGCCGGCGGCTGCACATCGACGAGATCCTCAGCCACTGCTGGGTGCAGCAGAGCAAGGCCAAGGCGCAGCAGCCCTCCACCTCCTCCAAGGAGTGGGAGAGCTCCCGCGGGGGGAAGGACACGCTCAAGGTCCCAGAGCTGCGCCCAGAGAAGAAGTCGGCCACCAAGGTGGAAATAAAGGAGGAGCCCAGGTCGGAGGCGCTCCCGGAGAAGGAAGAGCCGGTGCAGGTGATGAGGCAGTCGCAGACCCTGGGCTTCAACTCGGACGAGCCGGCCGCTGAGACCAAGCAAGGGGACCCCTCACCGGCTCCAGAGACCGTGCACACCTAAGGAGGCTGAGCGGGCCCCCGGGGGCCCGAGAAAGAGAGGAACGGAGCCCGAGGTTCAGCTCGGAGCGCGGATGGGAGAGGTCAGGAGCGTGCAGGAGAAAGTAAACACGGTCCATTATAAGCTGCTATTTTCATTAATTCCTCTTCCCTTGCTTCGAACACAGCAACCACATGGCTAAAGAATAAACCAATAAATCATAGACTATATTAAAACCCAAATCTGGCAAGAGTATTCTTCCCCCTGCCCGCCCCCTCCCTGCGCTGGACGTCCAGCAGGGAGGGACCACAGCCCGAGGGGAGGTCGAAACGGGCAAAGACAGCCAGATGGGGAGTTGGAGGACCCCGAGTTCAAATCCTGGCTCTGGCACTTACTAGCCGGGTGACTTTAGACAAGTCAATTCTCCTCGGCGGACCTCAGCTGCTTCCTCTGGAAAATGAGACAGGTTGTTGAATAAGCTAGTCTCTGGTCCCTCCCGGTTTTAAATCCTTGTGAACCCCCACTGAAGGAGCTCCCAGGCAGCTGTCTTCCATCCCTCTGGTGACCTCCCCAGAGCCCCGGGTCAGGAGGCCTCTGCTCCACGTCCTGTGCACAGGCAGGCCAAGACCACACTCATCCTCCCTGGGATCTTGCCCTTGATCTCGCCCCACCACGAACCCCCTCCCACTTTAGGGCCTTTAGCCCAGGGGAAGTCCCCAGTGCCTGGCAGCTCTGACTAGGACACTTTTCACTGCCGAAGCAGAGAAGGGGGAAAGAAGGAAGGAGAGAGGGAGGGAGGGAGTGAAGAAGGTGATTCTAAGCAATGGCTTTAGAATCAGAAGGCCTTGGTTTGTAGCCCAGGTCGGAAACCACCTGTGTGGCCTGGGCAGATCACTCAAGCGCCCTGGACTTTCCTTCCTTCACTGCCATAGCTCTAAATCCTGGATTCCTCCCCGACCCCTACCTTTTCTGATCCCTTGCTCTACGGCCTTGAACAAGACCTTGGCCATCTCTGGGCCTCACTCTCCTTATAGCTAAAATAGAGATGATAAAGTTTGCCTTCCTTGCCTTTGTGAGGATAAAGAAAAGAACAGGTAGAAGACGACCATGGTAAATGTCTCATAGGCTAGGCAGAGAGGGGGCCGTGATGAGAGATGGGCGAGGTCAGAAGCAGGAAGGGGCATCTGGGAGACCAGGGCAGGATTTGGAAATCACAGCCCCTGAGAGTACCTGAACCCTCCCCTGGCCCAGGCCACCTGACTTTCTCGTCTGCAAGGGGGGATTCTTGGCATGAGAAATATATATGGTTCCAAAATGTCACCCCATTTGTGCCCTGTTAGTGTTAGCTCCCCAAGTCCTAGATACAGGGATGTCCATCCCTGGGAAGCCTAGGCTGAGTCCTACCTTCGACTGGGCTCGTCGGCTTAAGCTGGGAACCACAGGCCAGGAGGCAAGTGGGAAGACATTAGGAATCCCAGGCCATACTGAGTTTGGCCAGCCTGGGCTCACAGAATCACAGGATCCTGGTGAAAAGGGTCAGAATGCTATTACTCCCTGCCCAGGTAACCTAAGGCAAGCCCCCTCTCCGGGACTGTTTTCCCACATACAAGATGAGGGGGCTGGACAACACGGTCGCCAAGGCCCCTCCGGCTCTAAATTCTCTCTGATCTGATGAACCTCAACCAGAAGAGGCCTCAGCAGCCTTCCAGCCCAAGCTCCCAACCCCAGGTAGGAATTCCCTCTGTGGTCACCCCAATAGTGAGTCAACCACCAAGCCTCTGATGTGGGAGGTCACTCAGCTAGATCTCTGGTGACCCCTTAAGAAAGCCCAGAAATGTTTAGAAACCAAAACTTGTCAGACCCCTAGGTGTTAAGTCGTTCTGCAAACCAAGCCCCCTCACTTCACTGAGCTCGTGGCTTGCTGTGCATCAGAATCTCCCACTAGAGGCAGGATATACTCAGAGGATGTGCTTTGTGTGGCACACAGAAAGGAGAAGGGACAGGCAAGCGTCCAGTGAGCCTGGCTCCCAGCTGCAGGCCTCCCTACCCCATCCTAATCTGGCTCCCTACCCATCCTGTCCACACACTGACATTCCCATTATAAAAACTGGGCCTTCTTGGCTCTCCCCAGTCTCTGACTGGCTTTCCCAGGATACAGAACAGGAGATTCTGAAAGGGATGCAACCAACCGTCCCATCTTGCTCTGGTTCGAGAGGCCAGGATGATTGAGCTAGACTTTGAACCACCAGACCCTCCATGCCAGGAGGCCCACCATGCCCAGCTCTAAGCTCAGCCTGGGAGCACAGCGGGACTTCTAGCATAGGCTGTCCAGCTTCCTGTCCCCAGTTACCTGGCCCACAGCTCACATCATCCCTGGGGAAATAGGGATTCCCAATGACGCACTGCTGTGGCCAGAGCCTGGCTGGCCCTGGGCATCTCCAGCCCCATTCGGGGCTAGGCGATGGTCCTTCAGAAGAAAAGCAGAGTTGATGCTGAGGGAGCTGAGCCCAATGGACCTGAGGAGGGTGGTCTCCATCCACCAGGCTCAGAGACGAGTCCACAATGTAGCCGAAGGTTGTTGTAGAAAAAATTAGACCCGAAATCCTAGGCCCGGGGCCCAGCTTCCCTCTTACCTGAAACAGTCACAACCTCCTGGGCCTCAGTTTCCTCACCTGTAAAACGAAAGGGCTGGACCGGACGGTCTCTACGTTCCTTCCAGCTCCACACCTAGAACTGATGTGAAAGACTTTGCAAGGATCGCAGCGTGATGGCAACACCAGTGATGACTTTTTTTTTTCTTCTCCTCTCTAAGCCTCAACCTCCCCCCCGTAAAATGAAAGTAACAACTCACACCAGCATAGTCTACCTCACGGGACTATCATACAGAAAGCACTTGGCGTACCTCAGAACACAAAAGAAACGGGAATTGAAATCACCGATCCCTGCCTCTCCCAAGACCCTCGATCCCAAACCTGGGGCCAGGAGAGAGGAAAGGATCTACTGGTGTTATCCAGTCCCGACTGGGCCCTCATTACTGGAAGGCAGTTACTGTATTCCCTCCCTAAGTGACCGTCCATCCCCCCTCCCCAGAGCTGCTGTTCCAAGCCTTCTCTCATCTCCTCAGCTGAGGACCTTTCTTCACATTTGCTGAGAAAACTGAGGGAATCTGCCATGGGCTCTCTCTGCTCCCTTGTCTTCATCTCCAAACTCCCTGACATTTTGCACTCCCTCTATTCCAGTTTCTGATGAAGCGGTGGCACCCTTCTCACCAAAGCCAGCCCTTCTCCATGTACCCTGGTTAACACCCCTTCTCATCTCCTCCAGGAGGGACTCCCACGACCCTGCCTTCTTTTTCCCTGATCTTAGATCTCTTCCTGTCTACTGGTTCCTTCTCTGCCACCTAGCCTTAAAAAAAAAAAGTTTTTTCACTTGATCCTATAACATCCCTTCAAGCGGTCATCTTCCATCTTCTTCCCTTCCGTAACCTCCTACGAAAAGCTGCCTCTGCTTTCTGTCCACACACTCACTTCTTCACCCTTTGCAATCTAGCTTCCAACTTGGCCACTCAACCAAAACTATTCTCTCCGACGTGACCCATAACCTCCCGATTGCCCGATCTGCTGCCTTCCCAATCTCCGTCTTTCTTGACCATCTCAAAAAGGTCAGGTGACTGCCGGCTCCTAAGTCCTTCTCTGCATTTCCATGACACTGCTCTCTCCTGCTTCTCCAACCTGGATGACAGGGCCTCCTCAGTCTCCTCTGGTGGATTACCATCCATAACCCATTCTCTTCACAACACTCTGTCCCGGGCCCCCATTTCTCTCTACGTTCTGTCTCACATTGACCTCGTCAATTCCAGGGGAGTTAAGGATTTATCTTTATGCAGACAACCCCTAAGAGCTAGCCCCACATTGCCAACTAACAGCCTGGTGGATATTTTCCACTCAATATCCCATAGACAATTCGAACTCTGTGCCTCTTGCACCTGTCCCCCTTCTCTGGTCACACAGCCATCACCTCTCACCCAGCCCACTCTAAAAGCCTGATTAGCCTCCTTGTGTTAAGTCTATCCCTTCACCAGGCCCTCCTCACCTCTGCCTCTGAGAGAGCTGAGTTTCCTTTCCTTCAAAGCTCAGCACACCTTTCCTGATTCTCCCCCACAAAATGTTCTCGTATTTATAGATTCGGTTTGTACATACTTTGTATGTGCTTATGTATTGGTACACATCGGCTGTCTCAATAAAATATAAGCTCTTTGCGGGCAAGACTGTTGTTTTTGTATTTGGATCAATAGTATCCAGTAGGCACTTAATAAATGAAATGCTCCCTTTTATCCTAGACCCTGGAGAAGAAAGAAGAGGATAGCCCTCCTAAGCCTCCCCTAAAGCATTCTGCATCCCCTCTTCTCACCTCTGTGTTCCAAGAGTTCAAAAAGGCATAACAAGCCTGAAGGAAGCCAACCCCACCCTCTTACTCTTAGGGGATCCCCTAAGGGGGTCACGTCGGAGAGAGTAGTTTTGGTTGAGTGGCCAAGTTGGAAGCTAGATTGCAAAGGGAGGAGAAATTAGTGTGTGGACAGGAAGTGGAGGCAGCTTTTCGTAGGAGGTTAGGGAAGGGATGTTATAGGATCAAGTGAAAAAACTTTTTTTTTTTTTAAGGCTAGGTAGCAGAGAAGGAACCAGTAGACAGCTAAGGGGCAGACGGCTAAAGCCAGAGGATCCTTCCTGGCCCCAAGAGCACCATGTTCCTGGAGGTCTCTGACTTCAAGCCAAGAGGCCTGACCCACCCAAACAAGGACCAGGACCTCAGAGCCCCACCGTATTAACATTTCCTGGAGAAGAAAAAAATCAAAGAGGGTAAAACTGCCTTTAAGCTTCTAAAGGATGATCACAGCCTCAGACACATAACACTTACGAGCTGTGTGACCTAGGACAAGTCACTTAACCCCACTGCCTAGCAAAATAAAAAAAATAATAATCTAAAGGATGATCAATGGGAAAAGACATTAGCCTTGTTCTGCTGGGTCCAGAGGGGAAAACCCAGAGTAACAAATCTAAGCTGTGGAGACACAGGTTCAGGCTGGACGTGAGGAAAAACTTCCAAATAATAGGAGCTGGAGCAAGCTGCCCAGCAAGGTAGCGTGTTTCCTCTCACTGGAGGTCTCCACACCCCATCTGGGTGACCCCTCGTCTGAGATAGTGTCAAGAACTGGTCAGGTTGGTTGAATTATATACCCACCAAGATCCTTCCTAGCGTTAAGAAATCTGTGGTTCCTCCTTCCGTTTCCCAGAAGGGATCCCAGCACCCTGCATGTGCCTCAGAACATGACCTTCCTACCTACCGAGGAAGGGCTCATCTGAGAGGCAGTATGGCCCAATGAAAAGAACAAAGATCAGGAGGCCTCGTTTTGACACCAACTTGATACAAGTGTGAATATGCCTCTTCCCCTTCTTTGGCCGCAGCCTACCCCTCTGTGAAGTGAGGGAGCTGGACTCAGTGTGTACTGGGTCCATTCCAACGTTACTGTTCCACAGGTAGGGGCTGGCAGTTCAGCGTTGAATCAGGTCCAAGCCATCCTTGAAGAGGAATGCTCCCAACACCTCCCACTGGTCATCCTGTCTCTGATCGCACATCTCCTGAAAACTTGCCCTCAGTGCTCCTTGTTCTGCTCCCTAAGGCCCAACAGAACTAATCTAAACCCTCCTCCATATGACAGCTATCACCTCATTCCCTGTGTCTGCTTATCCAGCTAAATAGCCCTCATTCCTTCCAGACATCCTCAGATGGCTCGGTCTCCTGCCCTGCTGCATACACCCCAGTGAGTCAATGTCTTTCCTTGAATGTGGTGTCCAACCAAGGCTGACCACAGTACTCCAGATGGAATCTGCCAAGGGCAGAGGGACAGTCACCTCCTGTTTTCCAGATACTGTTCCTCTCAATATAAAAAAGATTGCATTAGCTATTTTGTTGGGGGACTGACAGGTGGAACTTACTCACTGAAACCCCTATATATTTCACTATCTTCTACCTGATCTCCCTGGAGGGTTGAGCCCAATTGTCTATCTCTACCCTTCCTGAAGACAGTTGCTCATGAAACTCCAGCAAGGTACACCTTATCCCAGGGCCTGGACCCAACAGATTGCTAGTTAAGCACACAGGACGTTCAACAAGCCATCCTTAGCAAAATAGACATTTCTCTTCCATAGGCACTGTCATTAGCTCCCCTCCACCCCCACTCCTAATCTTGGCCCTAATCCTTCTAATCCCTATGCTGGAGGAATTATAGCTCATAGCTCAAAGGGCTGAGAACTGAAAGGGGCCATAGATCCCAGCCCAGCTCCTCTGGAAGCCTACCTCACCCCAAATATCCATCCTCATGCACAAACCCTCCAACCAGTTCTCCATTCAGTGTTTGACCTCCACAGTCCCCTCTGCTCATCATCACTCAGTCCCTTTTCTCCCAGATATCCAAAAGCTTCCTCAACTCAACTATTACCCAGTTCTCTGACCAGGATGGCTTCCCCATTAGAAATCAGTACAATTAATTACAAGGACATAAAAGTTACAAAGACATCAGCCTAACTTGGGAGAAAAAGCACAGGGTTTGAAGTCGGGAGGACCTACATTCAATCCTGCCTCTGACACCTCTGACCCAGGCAAGTCACATAACATCTCAGTGGCCCCCAGTCACTCTCTAAGGGTGTAAGTTATAAATGAGCAACCAGTCAGCACTGGTGAAAGGAGCTTCCACATTAGGATTTCCCTACACCTATGAAATCACAGACCAAAAAATATCCAGGAATAATACCCTTAGAAACATCCTGACTGCCATTACAAAGCAAGTTTGAAGAGGACAGTCTTCCTTTCCCCTACCACACAAGGGTAACCTTGAGCTCTCAAAGGCTACGTGAAGAGAGGACTGACTAATCTAGCAAGACTCTGAGTCTGGGTCCTGTGTTGAACAGTGCCCCTTCCATCCAAAGACCAGCCCACCCAAGTCTGGATAGTATTATCAGCAGAGGCCTGGATGCAGCTGCTCAGTCCATCCTCAGCCAAGTCGAGGAGGGGGTCTCTCTCTGCTCTGGGTCACTGCAGTGAGCTCCTGTGAGGAGTAACCATAGATCCTTAAGTCATCTTTGCGCCACCTCCCTCAAAGGCTTGTTTGAAAGACACACTTGTATGTACCGCAGCCTTCTAGAAATGGGAGCTGTTAGGAGAATCCTGATCCAGGGCCTCCCTCACCTCCCTCTAACTGCTCTCTCTCCCCTCCTCCATTCCATCTGTCCTTCCCTTGCTCAAGCACTTCAGGCAAACCCACTAACTACAGGATGAAGCCCAAACGCTCGTCTGGCCTTCAAGGCCTTTCACGATTTGGCTCCAACCAACCATTCCAGCCTTATCTTAATAAGTCAATCAACAAGCATTTATTAAGTACCTACCGTTTGCCAGACCATGGACTAGGTACTGAGGATAAGAAGACAGACATTAAACAGTCCCAGGCCTAGAAAGTCAGCCAGACCATCTCACTCACTAATCCCCTACACATGACCACGTGCATTCCCTCCCCCAAGACTTTGTTCAAGCTGTTCCTTCATGAAGAGGATTCACCTCTCTTTCCTACTGAAATCTTCCCATTCTTCCAGGACCAGCTTAACTCCTCCCTGCCGGCCTTCCCCTCCCCACCCCCCCAACCCCACCCCAGGTGTCTGCTTGGGAAGTATGTGCAACAATTCACAAATGCAGGCTATATCAAAGTTAGGAGGAAAGCCAGGCTAGGGGAAGGATGGCTTTATGGCCCCCACTTCTCCCACTGAGGAAGAGGGTTCCCATCCCAGATAATAGAAACATAAATATTTTGGTTCTTTGTAAACCTTTGATAGCAACACTATCCAAAATGTATACACACACTCTTCCAAAGACAAGGACAAGAGGTCTTTGATCTGAGGGCCTCACCTAGGAGTTGCCCAGTTAAATTTGGGTCCTAGCCCCAGGCCTGCTCCAAGTTCTTGCACTACATTCACGGTTCTCCTCTCTCCCTCCTTTCTACTTGCACCAGAAGCCCCAGGCACCAACCATTTCTCCCCCAAACATCTGGCCAGGGTAGAAAACTTGTTCCCAGACTTCCAGTGATCGAAACAATACATGTAGCCAAGTCCAATAACCGTCTCTGCAGGCAAAGCCAGGCATCTTCATGGAGGGAGCTAATGCTTTGCATGTTTTCACATTCAAAAGAAATCAAACAAATTCACCTTGAGTGGGACAAAGCCAAACGCCCAGTCCCAGAGTCAAAGCCCGCACTGTGCGAGCAAGGCAGACATTAGACATCCCACCTGTCATTCTGTCCTGGCCACAGGCCACCTTTCCTGACTGGCAGAACTCTGGGAAAGAATCCATTCTGATGGACAAGTTGCCCAGGCACATCTTGGTTAAGAGAAAAAAAGAGGGGAAGTTACCAGCATCCTGGGGTGGGGGGAGGGGGGTGCCCCTTGCTGCTAGCCTTCCAGGGTTCCAGATGCCCCACAGCCTCAGGGCGAAAGCCCCATTCCCCCCGGCCCAGTTCCCCCCTCTTGGCAGCTTCGCTTTGTGACTTCACACGCTGAAGTCACTCCAGAGACAATGCCGAGCGTTCTACCTCCAACAAACTCCAGGCCCAGCCTGCTCAGAGGACTCTCCCGCAGTGTAAACGAGGACACTGGTGGCCCACGTGGGGAGGGGATGTAGATAACAGCGTCAGAGGCATCGGTTGCTTCTGGCACCATGGACGATGCCACAGTCCTAAGGAAGAAGGGTTACATCGTTGGGATCAATTTAGGGAAAGGCTCTTACGCCAAAGTGAAATCCGCTTACTCTGAGCGCCTGAAGTTCAATGTGGCGGTCAAGATCATCGACCGCAAAAAAACACCCACTGACTTTGCGGAGCGATTCCTGCCCCGGGAGATGGACATCTTAGCTACGGTCAACCATCGCTCCATCATCAAGACCTACGAGATCTTCGAAACATCCGATGGGAGGATCTACATCGTCATGGAGCTCGGGGTCCAAGGAGACCTCCTAGAGTTCATTAAATGCCGGGGCGCCCTGCACGAAGACGTGGCCCGTAAGATGTTCCGCCAGCTCTCCTCGGCCGTCAAGTACTGCCACGACCTGGACGTGGTCCACCGTGACCTCAAGTGCGAGAACCTCCTCCTGGACAAAGACTTCAACATCAAGCTGTCCGACTTCGGGTTCTCCAAGCGCTGCGTTCGGGATGGAAGCGGGAGGATCATCCTCAGCAAAACCTTCTGCGGGTCGGCGGCCTACGCGGCCCCCGAGGTGCTCCAGGGCATCCCCTACCAGCCCAAGGTGTATGACATCTGGAGCCTGGGCGTGATTCTCTACATCATGGTCTGCGGCTCCATGCCCTACGACGACTCCGACATCAAGAAGATGCTGCGTATCCAGAAGGAGCACCGCGTAGACTTCCCCCGCTCCAAGACCCTGACGGGCGAGTGCAAGGACCTCATCTACCGCATCTTACAGCCCGATGTCAACCGGCGGCTGCACATCGACGAGATCCTCAGCCATTCCTGGATGCAGCCGCCCAAGCCCAGAGTCACGCCCTTGGCCTCCTTCAAGCAGGAAGGGGAGGGTAAATACAGGGCTGAGTATAAGCAGCTGGACGCCAGGCCGGCCACCAAGCAAGAACACAGACCTGACCACAAGCTGGGAGCCAAGACCCAGCACAGGCTGCTGGTGGTCCCCGAGAATGAGGAGACCAGGCCTGAAGAGCGGCTGGCTGAGACATCCAGAAACAAAGACCATCTGCAAGGATCTGAGGTGGGGAAAGCTCATGGCTAGAGGCGGCCGGCCTTCCTGCCCCTCTCCCCCAGGGTAGTCTCTGTCGCGTAGCTTCCGTACAAGTAGCTAAGTAGGCAGGTGGGAACAGAAGAAGAAGGCACAGGTGCAAGGACAAAGTAAAATCTGTCAATTAAACCACTATTTTGATTACATTCTATAGCTTTCTTCCCACTCAGTAGCGGAGATACTACTTGCTAATCACCAAATAAATCACAAAGTCTTTACAAGTGCAAACAATGCACCGTGAGGAGTCTTTTTCTCTAGGATGTGGGTGGCGGCAGGGCCAAGGGGCCTTACCCACACTCCCCAAGGTGGGGCTGGGGTGGGAGTCTGCTCAGACAGGGTCCTGGGGGGCAAGTGGTGCCTGCAGAGAAGTGGGCGAAGGCGGGTGTCTACACGACTAGGGAGCTCCCCGGAGGTCAGATCCCAGGATCCAGAGAGAGCCACCCACCCTAGGCATCTTTGTATTCTGCCCTCAACTCTAGTATCCCATTCCAAGAGGCCTGGGAGATGCCCCCAGTATCAAACCAAGCTCATCAGCTTCCAAAAAAGCTTCCTTTCCTTCCAGCATTTGGTTCAATTCAACAAGCGACTGATTAAATAAGTCGCTGCTGTGGGCTAGGTCTAGAATTCTGGACCTGGAGTCAGCAGACCTGAATTCAAATCCAGCCTATGGCACTTACGAGCTACATGACAACAGGCAAGTTATTCTCAGGCCCTCAGTCCTCCATATCCATAAAACAGGGATAATACTTATCACATAGTGTGGTTCTGATGCTTCAACGAAATGATTTCCATAACGCACTTTGGAAGCTTGAGAGTGCTGGATAAATGTAAATTATTACTATTAACTACTAGGGGAACAAGATACCGAGAATTTAAAAAAAAAAAAAAAAAAGGAAGCTACAAGGCCAACTATGACAGGGCCCAAGGAAATAGCCCACCATTGTGTTCTAGGAGCATTTCAGGAGCAGCCAGGGAAATGAGGGAAAATGGCTTTGAAGGCTCAGGGTGTGAACTGAGCCTGGATGATGAAGGGGCCTGGGTCTAAGACAAAGAGAAGTAAATTTCAGGAACAGGAATCAGCCCGTCAGAAGGCAATGGCAGAAGGAGGGAGGCACCACGCCCGTTTCCACCCTGTCTCTCACACCCATCCTTCTCTACCCCCAGAAGTGCCACTCTGGTCCATGCTGCCATCACACTGATAGGATGACCTTTCTTAGGTGCAGCGCTGAGCAGGGACCTCCCCTCTCTAAACCCTTCCTGGATCCCTATTACCGTGGTCCTACAGGGAATGCCATTCCCCCTGAGCCAAATGCCACCTGTCCTTCCAAACCCAGCTCAGCAGCCCCCCTCCATGAAGTCTTTCCTGACCACGTCACTGCAAAGTGTCCTACCCTTCTCTCAGTCCATATTAACCACTTCCTTTCTATTCCACTCACTTAACAGCAACCGAAAACATAGATTTAGGAGGGGGAAGCACTTTAGAAACCACACCAATTAACTTCCTTATACAAACAGGAAAACAAAAACCTAAAGTGGGGAGGTTTTCCCAAGGTCACCCAGACAGTAAATAGCAGTCAGGATTCCAACCCAGATCCAGCTTCCAAAGGCACTCTTCCTCACTGGTATCTGGCCATGTCTATCCCCTATGGTGCTTTATTCATCATCAACTCTACAAATACACATTGAATGAAGACTAGTCTTACCCTAGTAAAGAAAATGAACCCTTGGAAACTCCCCACCCCCTCCCCCAGGAGACCACCCCCCTGGTTCCCAAAGAGCTTTGGGGGCAACTGCTGCTGTAACAAAACACAACCCAACTGGGATCATCGCCCGCACACTCTTCTTCTGTCGGCCAAGCCCGTGGGTCTAAGGTACCTGCGTTTGTCACTGGCTGAGGTGTTGACAAATGGGAAGTGGCTGCTCCCTCCCCGTTTACATGGTCGGGAGACCTGGGTTGCACTCAGACATTTATTCAACAATAGACTTTGGCCAAGTCACCGCCCTCTCTGGGCTTTAGTTTTCCCCTCTTCCAAATGGAGATGAGGGTAACTGCACTGCCCACCCCATAGGGTGGTGAGCTGTAAATGAGATAACACAACTAGGGGGACTCCAGTTGTCTTCAACCCCCCAGAGGTCTTCAAACAACAGCTGGATGTCCAACAGTTTGGGGGGGGGGAGTCTAAGGGAGGAAGGGGGGTAGACTCTTTTCAGGGATGGCTTGGAGTTTTTAGACAAAATAATATAAAACTGAGGCAACACAGAATGTCCGTCTTCAAGCATTTAGAAGGTTCTTAGCAGGCCATTTCGGCTTTGTTCTGCCTGCCTCCAGAGGATAAACTACGAGCAGTGGGGGGAATGGGGAAGCGGATGCCAAGAGACATATTTAGGCTGGAGGCAACGAATAGCCTTTTAACAATCCCAACTCCCCAAAAGCGGCTACCTGCCTCAGGAAGCGATGGATTCATCTCCACTGGAGGTGTTCAAGCAAGGACTGAAGGACCAATCATTCAAAGTCAGGGACTCTACAGGGGCCCTCAGCTCAGGCAAGCAAGGACTAAACGTCCTCTCGGGTCCTTCCCAACTCTGAGACTCTAAGATGACTCTACTGACCCAAACTTAGAAAAGAAGCCCCTGCCCTCGGCCTCCCCGGACACAGGAGTATGTCACGAAGGCCACAGCTCCAGCTTGGGGAGAATGGACAGGGAGGCTCAGAGAGACAGAAGAGCAATGGAGGACATTGGCGGACCCGCTTCTAGGCCTAGAGGGACCAGTGCCCAAGGAGTGTCCTGAGAGGGCACCTCGGCCAAACTCGTCATTGCACAAACGGGCAACGTGGGAGGCCACAACTCAAGCTCCAAGCAGAGCAAGCCTAGGCCTGCCCAGAAAAGGACGGAGAATGCTGAGACTGGTGGGAAGATCGGCACACCCAGGCTCAAAAAGCCCAGTTCAAGTATTGGCCATGACCTTTTATCAGCTACGTGATCCTGAGCCAGTCCAGTCCACTCTCAATCTGCTTCCTTCTCTGTAAAATGGGGAGAATAATCACGTACACTCTCACAGAGGGAAGATAAAGGACTTTTAGAAAACCACCCGGTAAAGTGTAATTTTGTGCTACAGGCATGTGAAAACAAACCAGAACATCTCAGAGGCACACACCCAAGTTTCTGATGAAATCTTTCTGGGCAAGGTGGGGTGGCATGGGCTGAGTGATAAGCCCTGGAAGGACGGTGTTGGTCTCCCAGCCTGAGTGACTTCCCGTCTCTCTCTCTGCACCAACCGTTGCAGGCCTAAGGTCTCAGGAGTGGGACCAGAGCAAGCAAACATGGTGAGAGCCTACAGCATGAGACTGGGAGCCACTGCACTTTTTCTGTGAAAGAGCTCAGGGGCCTTACAAGGACCCTCCTCAGCTCCCCACGCTCTTCCCAAGCAGCCAGCCAGCCTGTGCTCGCAGACCTCCCCAAGTCACTACCTCCACTCGGAGAGAGCTCCCCGTATGAAACCTCCACCTGCCTCCGTGACTTCTACTCACTGCCCCTGGGCCTGCCCTCCAGAATGAGTCTCAGCCCTCTTTCCAGGTGACAGTCGTAATGACCGAAGAAGACGGGGCCTGGAGCCCCAGCTCGGATTCTTTAAGCCAGAGCACCAAAGGAATGTGAATTGCTGCTATCCTCCAACTCATCCCCACGACTCGACTGCACAGGTGGGCGTGACTACAAAACCTGCTGAAGACACGAAGCTGAGACGGCCAACGACCGAGGCAAGGTCCACAAAAGATCTCAAGAGGCTAAGACGGCATTTAATGGTCCAGTCCTATGTGTGGGCTCATACAGTTTAGACCCCGATACAGAATGGAAACAATGCTGGGAAGGGGATACTAGGTCGGGCTGGGGTCTCCCTTTCCCGGGCCCTTTGCCAAATCCCCTAGAGGAGGCCCAGGTTCTGGGACCCAAAAACCAGGCCAACAGCTCCGACCTAGCGTTTTCCCCCCACGAAGGCAAGCATTCACGTCCCGATTTTAGGGAGAGAGGAAGTGCTAAGAGATGTGCTCAGTGTCACCCCCAGGAGACCCGAGGTCACCCTCACCCAGATCCAGGCCCGCCGAGCCCTGCCTGGCCACATGGCCGACCCAGGTGAGGGGAGGGGCTGTGCAGCCAGACAGGGACGGGAACCCAGGGAAGCTTTGGTTCAGCTTTTAGTTGAGCCTGACCAAGTGCCCGGCCTGTAGCTGGGTGCAGGCGTGGCCCCTCCACGGGGGCATTTCCATCCCACCTGACAAAGCGTTCTGCTGCCCCAAGGGTCCCATGGCCAGGGAGGGCTGCGCTTTGCCCCGGGCCCCCACTGCAGGGTCCTCAGAAGAAGTCCGATGCTTTCCGTCGCTTGGGGAGCTGCAGGAGGTTGTCGGTGATGGAGGCAGGGTCCTGGGTCAGAGGAGTCCTCGTGGTAGTGCCGGGGGCAGGAGTGCCCGTGGGAGTCTGAGGACCGCCCGCAGGCGTCTTGTAGCCAGGGTGAACCGGGGATGGCGTGTAGCTGGCCCGCAGGGCCTTGTCGGTGTATTTGCTGGCGGTCCTGTTGACAAGGCGCTGCAGGGCTGGGGACATGGCTGGACTCAGGCCTTTGGGAGTGAGGCTGCGACAGAGGGAAGGAGACAAGGCACAGACACTTAGGAGCCTCCAGGCCAGCAGCCACAACGGGATCCCAGGGCACAGAGCCCGCGGGGTCTGGCTCGGACATAAGCTACCTCGTGCCCCCCTTGTTCGAGACAAAGCAGAGGCCAGAGATTCATGACCCTGGGTGGGATGAGGCTCCGTGCCACCCCGGGAGCCCCGAGGGCCCAGGGCTTCTGCCGGGACAGGGCCACCCTAGTCTCCCCAAGGCCTCTGCCAACCCAGGGGCACAATCTTTCTCCCAAAATGAAAAGGCTCATGGGTCGGCTCAAGGAGGCGACACACAAGTGTGGGAGAAGTGAGCAACGGTTCCAATGCGGCGGGCGCCCAAGACCCGAGGGGGTGAGTACGCTTCCTGCCACACCGAGGACGGTAATCAAATCCATGGAGAACCATCCTGGCCGCTTGCCTTTTGATCCGAGGGAGGGTCAAGGCCTCGGCCCCCTCAGAGACAGGGTCGCCCTCGTGCCTCTGGATCCCTGTGGGATGGACCTCCCTCCCTGCTTTCTAGCCTCATGAGCTCTCCTCCTGCTGCCCACAGAGACAGCCAGGGCAGGGGCATCTTGCCTGCTCCCCGTCTCCACGCAAACCCTCCTGCTTTAATCACTTCCCGGAGTCCCAGAGGTGCTGAGAGGCTGGGAAGGGGGCCCAGGGCAGCTGCTCCAAAGGTCCCTCCTGGTCAGAGGGGAAGCCAGAGAACTCGAGCTCTGCCAGCAAGGCAGCCAGGGCACACCTAGCACATACACTGTTGGAGGCCACAGCATGGGCTGACTGCCTCCGAGGAGCTATTTTTTTCTCTTTCTTTTCTAATCTCTGTTGTAAGGGATGGCTCACTGGATAGAGGGGAGGGGAAGGAAATGTTCACAAATAAATGTGATATACCCACAAAAGGCTTCAGTAAAATTTTAGAAGAAGGCTAGACTAGATGATAAGATCTGAGTTTGAATCCTGCCTCCACCACTTAGTACCTGTGACTTAGGGCAGGCCCTTTCAGGTCCCTGGACCTCAGTTTCCCCATCTGTAAAATGGGGCAGTTGTGCTAAGAGATCTTTCCCTTCCAGATCTACACTCGGCAATTTTGAGACAGTAGACTAGGGGCCAGACCCTCTGCGGCAGTCCCCCTTGCCCCACCCTGCCCCGCCCTGCCCTGAGAGAGGGACAGATGGAGCCTCACCTGGCCAGGTTCTCCGTGACTCTTCTTAGGGCCTCTTGTTTCTTGGCTCGGTTCTTGGCAGCTGCCTCAGTGGCCATCTTGAGACCTAACCTCTCTCTGCGTCCAGGCTCCAGGATCTGGAGAGACAGCGGGCCAGGTAAGGGTCTGAAAAAGGGCCCCAAAGCACCAGGCCATGCGTCCGCAGACGTGGCCTCACCCCTCCCACATTCTGCCAACAGCCACGCCCCACTTGGTCCCTGGACCCAGGCTGCTGGCCGAGGAGACCGGCACAGACTCGCCACTGTGCACCAAGGGTTGGACGCAAGGGGCCCTCCCAGCACAGGCCTAGGGGCTTTCAGCCAAACTGGATGATTCACTCTGTGCTGGCCCATCTGGATCACCAACACGGCAAATGCCTGTCCTGTCCCATCACATTGCAGGTCTCTGAGGGGAGGGGAGGGGAGCGGAGCCTCACCTGAGAACCCTCCCAACTCCCACGCAGAGCAGAGGCACGGCAGGGGCTCATCACTGCCAGCATCTACCTTGCACTTTCCGGGCATCACCTAAGGGAGCCTCATGACCAGCTGGGGACGTGGGTGCTTTTATGATCCCCGCTTTACAGTCAACAAAACTGAGGCTGACAGGGTTAAGCGATTTGCCCAGGGTCACCCAGCTGGCTGTGTTGGAGGCTCAAGTCTGGCACTCTGACCACTGCACCACCCAGCCTCCTCTGTTGTCATCTATCCTTCATTCACCCACCTCGAGGGTCTCCCGTCCCCTTTATGAACGCAATAAACTCTCTGAACTCATGCTAAAAAGGAAAGGCTCTTATCAACTCTCTGGGGCGTCACACATCTGTGCTAAGGGCCTTCCGGAGTCAGTGACTGTTCTGTCTACTACTCGTATTTCTCACTCACTTCAGCAACACAGGCTATCCTTGGGACGGGGCACAGGGCCCCCTCCACCATGCCATGCCACGCCACACTATGCCATTCCACACCATCAGGCATCAGCAGCAGCCAACACTTGGGGAGCAGCCTTGGTGCACTCAGCCAGGCTTCAGGCTCAGGTCCCACCCCTCCCCAACAGAATCTCCCCAGACCTCAGGGTCACCTTCCTATCACAACAAAGCATAGAAGAAGGATCTCCTAAAGGGCTGCACGTAGCAGGCTCCTTCCTAGAAGCCCACCATAACCCTCCTCGCTTTCCCATTCTTTATAGCTGGCCTGTGCATTCTCAAATGGTCTGGACATCAAAGACATTAGAACTCCTAGCCAAGGCAACTTTGGACTGGTACCGCCCCCAGGCCTAGACTCAAACCTATAGCAGAACCTGCACCCTCTTATCTCTGGAAAGAGGCCTCTGGCTTTAACTGAGGAACAGCTGAACAACTCCCGTTCTGTGTCTTCAATAGAAGGTCACTACGCCACCAGAAATAAGAGAGAACATTCTGGGAAGGCTCATCTAAACCAATGCAGAGCACAGGGAGCAGAAGCAGGACAGCCATGGACACATCAACCACAATCTTATCAGAGAAAATGCCTTTGAAAGACTCCAAAGCCCTGCTGGATGCAGGGCCCAGGCAGGACTCCCAAAGACTGAGGAGGGCGTGGCTGCCTCCTCCATCTGGGCAGAGACCAAAATGTAAGTCTGCAGATGGAGCCTCAAAGGGCAGAACGGAGAGCAGCCAGGAGAAGTCCCGGGGAGCCAAAGTGGAGCAGGCAGCGGGCCGGAGTGTCTCACTGTCTGGGTGGAGGGAAGACCAGAGGCCTTCGGGCCGGGCCTCCACATTCCCCAGACACGTCTGGTGGCCAAGGGCTCTGACAGGGCATTTGCTCAGCCCCAGAAGCAGAGAGGAAAGGAAAGCCGTGCCGCCATTGTGGCTGGCTGGCTGTGGTGGCAGATATGAAGACCAGACTAGCCTCTGGGTCCCCCCTAGAATCCCCATCACAGGTCTCCCCAACAAATGGTCATCCACTTAGCCTCTGCCTGAGGACCTCTCTGAGAGGAAAGGTGCCACCTGGAGAGAGGAAGCACCTTCTCTTCACTGCTCCTGGTTTGGTCCTTGGGGGCCAAGCAGAGCAAGACTCATGCCACACAGCCCTGCCAGGGTTTGATCCCTGCCATCACGGCCCACAAGAATGTCCGGGAGAAATGCTCAGCGTCAATCTGGCAAGCTCAACAGGCAGAGCCCTCTGCAGACCTGCCATCAGATGGCGTTTGCCATCAAAGGCAGTGAGGTTGGTCTGGCCGGACCTCTTCTGGATGAGGCCAGGCCAGGTCTTTGGGATGGCCACAGAAACTCAAGGCAAGCTCAGGAGCCTCTACACACAGTCTGCAGACTGCACGCTCTTCCCTTTTGGTAAAATTCACACATCTATCACTCTCCCCATCTCACACACACACATACACACACACACACACACACACACACACACAAACACACACACACACACGCGCGCGCGCGCGCGCACATGCACACGCACACACCATACCTTGAAGGCTGGCCCTGGAGTTCTGTCCACATATGGAGTTTCTGACCCATCAATTCGCAAGGGGGTACTCTCAACCTCTCCCCACGTCATCATGGGAGACTCGTTCACACCTAGAGAAGAGGCCAAGGCCAAGACGGAGTCAGTAAAATCAGCAGAAGCAAAAACATACGAAGGTTAAGGAAAATGGCTGGGGGAAGTGGGACAGACCAGGACATCCAATGAATCCTAGTACCTGCTTCTCCTCTGAATCCTAGCCAGGGCTCACACTTGCCTGGGAAGCCCTGGTCCCAGGGGGATAACCCAGCCTTGGGGGACAGTCTTTAACTCTAGGGGTCAGAGCCTGGCCTGCCAGAGGCTAAGCAACCACTGCAGGCCCATCCACACTTCACTGGCCCCTTCAGAAACGTGAGCAGAGAGATGATTTAAGGCCATTGGAGGTGTACAGAGAGAACAGACGATGGGATGAGGACAAGGAAGAGAATGCTGGGTGTAAGTCTACCAAAGTCTTTGTTATCCAAAGGGCCTGAGGGTTGCCAGCAGAAGGGAATACAGTTCAATGGATTCCCTAAATAATTTCCACTCAAGCTTTAAAAAAAACCCCAACATCCCCAGATTCCTGGGCAGAAGGAACTATTATTATCACTATTAACTATATGATCAATATCTAAATCAATAACTGTGATCAATATCAGAAGCTATTATTATCTCTATTCATTAGAAAGTAAGCCCCACGAAAGCAGGGACTGTCTCAGCTTTTCTATTTAGGTCCTTAGCACTCGTATGTACACACTACACTATGTACTACATACACGCTAAGCATTTAACAAATGCTTTTTCATTCATTCACAAAAAAATAACTACTTCAGTCTGCCACATGCTGTGCAGATGGTGTGGTGTGGAGATAACCTCAAGCTCTCTAGGCACTGGCAACAAAGTCCATGCTCTGGCGGGTCCTATCAGGCTGACGAGTCTGCATGGGCAGGCCTGGCCAAAGATAAGTATGCTTTCCAAGGGCCAGCTCAGGACACAAAGGCTCAACACCAGCAAGCTGGTCACCAGGATGATGAATTGGCCGCCTCTGCAGAGACAGTGGTAGAATAAAGGACGGGGGGACAGAAGCTGCTAACAAACCCAACAAGTCCAACGACCAATCGCACCAATCTGGACATGCTCGCTAGAAACAAAACCAGCAACCAAAGGAAGTTGTGGCCAAAGGGGTTTTCCTCAGAAGGACAAATAAAGCTCATTTTGCCAGGTGCCCAAAGACAAGAAACCCTTCAGAGGGAATGTGTTCATCTCCCATTGCAATGCTGATCATATCTGCAGATAGAACCTCTGGAAAACAAGCGTTCGTGTGCTAACATCAGCTGCAAATTTTGAGGAAGGAAGAAAAATCACTCTGGCAAGAACTAACCCCAGCCTCCCTTTAAATTGCCAACGACGTCAATGCCAAGTTGGGCAAAGGGAAGGAGAGTGAAACACATCATGCCTACTTCCGTGACCTTGTGCAGAGTAACCTCTCTGGGCAAATGTGCAAGCTGAACCACATGACTGCTCAGAGGCAGCTCTAAAACCAAGCTCCTGGGGTGGTAAATATGGCTTGAAGCAAGAAGAAGAAAGGTCAAAGATGCGTGCACACCACAGAGAAGTCTCACACCTACTCTTCAGGAATTCTTCCTCCCTAAGAAGAATCATGCGGCTCTGAGAAGCACTAAATAAGATCACCAAACTGGGAACCAATTCTATTACAACAAGAAAGGACTCATTAGTGAAATGGAAGCTGTTTCCAAATCAGTTTCTATGTACAGTTAGACCACCGACTGGTGAAAGCTAACATAAATATGATTACAAAGTTAGAAGAAACTAAAAATGAGAAAAAGGCATACCAGCCAATTAAAACAATCCTAACCTGACCTATTAAAACAATGAAAATGGGAAGTGGATGGAGGAAAAGACTGACACCAATTCTAACAACTCCATAGAGAAGTTTAACTGACGCAAACTGATCACCACAGCAAGGAGACCTTTTAATCGGCTAACCGTGGACCACCTTAGCAAGTGAAGAGAGATGGCGGCCACGGGCATGGCACAGGATCGGGAACGATATCTCTTCATAAACAGTGAGAAGCAGTAGACAATAAAAACTCGTTTTTTAAAAAATCTGAAGGAAGACCCAAAGACGATAAAAGACGTAAAAGATCTGCAGAGGTTTCCATCGTGAACTTTTTTCATCATTGAAGAAAGGACAGCCACCATATTTGAACTAACCGCAGTTGGTTAGAGAGGAAATGGAAGGAGCAAGGAAGAAAACAAATATTTAAGAGATAACTTGGTCTGACCTTATGGTCACCGATATGTAAAAAATACTCTACAATAAAACAAGTGGATATGTCCTCATTAAAGACAGCTGCCACTGATATGGAGGAAATCTTACCCAGAGTACACACAGAGAAAGATTCCCTACAGGTGGCCAAGCCTTCCAAATGCTTTTTTGTGTGCGTGGTTTTTTTTTAAACACAAACCTCATACTGACTATATGAAGCCCCTCAACACTAGAGAACCTCCCAAATGAGATCCATAATCACTCAAAGAGTCTGGCCTAACTGCCCACACGGGAAAAACCAAGTGGAAGAAGAAGAACGTAGAGAGCACATCCATGAGCAGCAGAGATCTTGGACGGATACCTCGAATGGACGCTGAATCGGACCCTGAACTGAACAGAAAGAAAGCAGGCTAGACCACCTCCGGAAACTTCTAAGATCTTGACGAGCACCACGATTCTCCCTCGAGTAAAGGCCCATAGGCTCAACAGCCATTTCCTTCCCACAATGGTGGACAGCAGCCAAGTCACAGAACACGAAAGTCTCCGAAGACTGAAGCTGAGATCACCCAAAGGGCAAAGGGGAGGCACCTGGAAGGCACAACCTGGCTGCAACGTGTGACATATGAATGAGGAATCATGAAGGAGGAGTATGGGAAGGAGGGCGTGCTGGTCACCCGGCAAGAGCCCAGGAGGACTGAGGGACGGCCCGAGATGGGTCAGACACAGTCACAGCGGATGGGCAGGCGGGCACAAGGAGGAGAGCGCCACATCTCAAGAGCATTTCAGCCCGTCCACTGTTCAGAGCTGCTCCCATTTCTAGAACACTGACATTTACCATGGGGTCTCTGTGGACAAAGGAAGGACAGATGATGATGTCACAATCCACATTTTATCTATGAGGAAACTCAGCCCTGGAGTGGAGAAAGGATCCACCTGGGGAGGCAGAGCCAGGACCAGAGCCCGGGTCTTCTTGCCCATTTGTGCCATGATGCCCTGGGTGCCCATGACTCTGGCAGCCCAAGGATTATCATTCCCACAGCTTACAGGTGAGGAAACAGAGGAAGGCGCCTGTCCAAGGTCACCTGGCTCAGGAAAAGCCACGATTAGAACCCAAGGGTCCTGACTCCCAGGCCAGTGCTCTTGGCATGACTCTAGGTTTTCAGAGCAAAAGCCCCACGTCCCCTGGGATCTGCCATCCCCCCCAGAGGCAGCTAAAACCACATATGCAAACCAAGAGTTTCTCTTACCAGGGGCTGGAGAAGGGGTGGTAACGAATCCATACCCATTGACCTTGGGAGACTCCTGAGGGATCAGCTCCTTGCCATCGGGGCCCACTTTACCCTGTTTGTACTGAAATACAAAGAAAGTCACAGATGACCAGCACGCACAGGCGACCGATACTGTCCAAAGCCTCAGACGCTCCCAGCTCTGGCCAGCAGGCTCTGCAGCCTCCTGTGGCGGGTGGTGAGAGCTCTCTGCGGCAGCCCTCAGGCCGGTGGAGCAGGCAGCACCCCTTTGCTCCCTGAGTCCAGAAAGGCAGGCTGCTGCCAAGGACCCACCTCCCTGGTCTCTTCAGAGTCCAGGCCCCTGAGGCTCTGCTCTCTCCAGAGTGCCTGCCCTCAGAAGGCTGAAGGCCCTGGATCTCCAGAGGACACTGATGAGGGGATACTCGGGCGTCTCGGTTTGATGAGGACGTTCGACAAGCCAGGAGAAGAGGAAGGAGCTTTCTCGAGGTCAGATGCAGTCGCATGGCAGGCAGAGCTGGGCTTTGAAGCTAGGTCACCTCACCTCAACACTTCGATTATCACAACCTTCAAGGGAGCCCCCCTTTTCTGTCCTCTCCTCCCCCTTCCTGCCTCACTGACTAATCTTAACACTCTCAATCTGCTAACAAGGGAAGTCCTTTGCTCAAGATGGCACAATGAAGCACAAACTTTAAGGTTCTTTCCTCAACATCCCACCCTCGCCCCACACTACCGATTCACCAGGCTGGTCGCCCCTGCTCTGACACAGGCCCTGCAGATTCCTGCCTCAATACCTGTCTGTGCAGCTCCTCCTACCGGGAGCACCCTTCCCCTCTGCCCCACCTAACCCTCCCAGTCCTAGCCCAAGCCCCCTCAGCCTCTACCTAGTCTAGCCTGACTCCTCTCATCCACATTTAGAGAGTTCACCATCAAACCTGGCCCTTCGCTGAGCTCAAATGGTTTCATGCACTTTGGCTGAAAACCAGGACCAGAGCAGAGGTGGCAGCCTGGGCAATCTCCAACAATGCTGGGCACCCAAGAGCCTCAGTGAAACACGACCCCATCTGGTTTGATGCCAAACTCTGCCTCGGAGAGCTGAGCCTGCAGACGAGGCTTCCTGGCCGAAGGCGAGCCACCAGCGTCCACACACCTGGGCATTGAGGGCAGCTGCCTGCTGCAGCTGGGACTTGCTCAGGGCCTGGCTGAAAGGGTCCCTGAGAAAACGAGTGTTTCTGTGCAGCACCTGCCGGGGCTTCTTAAACACATCTTCCTCATCAGGGACACCTGAGGAAACACAAGCAGGAGCCAGACTCAGAACACAGGCACTCATCCCAGGTGAGTCATGGGACTGTGGGCGCGTCACACCCTTTTCGGGGCCTCAGTTTCCATGCTTACCCATGGCTACAACAAGAGTCACGTGGTTTCCAGGTCCAGGCCAGGGACCCCCCCAGCACAGCCATCTTTTGGAATGACCAAAGGGGGGGGTGACAACCTCCAAAAGTTAACCCCCTCCCCCACCAGGATGGCCAGAAACGGCTCACTTCCTCCAGGGCACCAACAAACTGGATTCCCTATAACAGCCCCAGCTGGTGCCAGAGCAGGTACGATCATGACCATTTCACTGAAGAGAAAGTTGAGGCACCACACAGTGCACTGACTTGCCCAGGGATAAACAGCTGACGTGAGAGCCGGCATTTTAACTCAGACCTCTTGGCCCCCAGGCCAAAGCAATGTCCAGTATGTCACGTGGCTTCTTCCATAAAGGAAAAAACACACCCCCCACCCTCCCCCAAAGTAAACTGACCGAATGAATATCTGAAAAGAAGATGCCCCAAGGACAGTCAGGGCACTACCCACCCAACCATTACTTCCCAAGCCCCTCAGCCCAGACTCCCATTCCAGAACTTTGATCAGCAATCCCTGGGAAACCTTTCTCCAGCCAGTCTCACCCTCAGGGTAGTACATCAGGGAATTCTTGGCCTTGTACTTCCAAGTCTCCACTCCGGCCTGGCTGCTCTGCAGGGCCTGCTGCTCAGTGGACGGCAGGGCCAGGTTCTCCTGCTGCCTCTGAAAGCAGGAGAAAAGTGAGAGGGAGCACCCCTGAAGGCCAGGCTGGCCAGCTGCCCTGCCTCTCCATTCCCATACAACACACACTTGGGGGACTTCAGACATTCGGGAAATGGAATTTATGAGAAACACACAAGGGAGATCCCATCTCCCCTGCCAGTCCCCAGGTCTTTCAAGTGATCAGTGACTGCCTACGAGAGCTCCCGGGAGGGCCACAAGTCACAGGACTAAAGCTGGAAAGACCTCAGAGATCACCTATTTCAACTCTTTCATTTTATAGAGGAACAAACAGGCCCAGAAAAAGGAAATGACTTGCCTAAGATCACACAGGTAGTCATCAACAAATGAGGATTTGAACCCAGGTCCCACATCTCAAGTCCTTGGTACCACCCAATGCTGCCTCATGTTTGAAAATGAATTGCAACCTCATTCTAAAAGGCCACCCTGGTCCCTGAGGACCCCCCTCCAATGGTGGGAGGGAAGGGGCTGAAAGCAACCACTGAGGGGCAGACAGACAGTCCCGGTAATGCTGGGAGAGGAGGAAGGGGCCAAGGAGACATGGCGAGGAGGAGTGGTGAGGCGGCCAGCAGCAGCACAGGGCCGCGGGGAGCAGAGCAGACCCACCCTCGGCGGCACAGTCTGAATTCAGCCTCAACATTTGCTAGCCACACAAGCATGGAGGCGAGGAATTCAACCCTCTGGGCCTCCATTTCTGTAAAATGGGAATAGCACTCCGTTTTGATTCAAATCAAGCTATTAAGCTCCTACGCTCTGCAAGCCTGTGCTGGTCCCGGGAGACCCACAGACAGAAGGAAGTAGCCCCTGCCCACCAGAAGCCTCCATTCTCAGGGGCCCAGAGCACAGAGAGTAAGTACGCTGAGGAGGGCCCCAGAGCCCACTGACAGATCACAAGGCTGCTGGGAGGTCCACCTGAGACCAATCTATGGCAAGTGCTTCCCAAGGGCCTTGTGGAAGGTGCTCTGGGTACCGGCTGCTCCCAGAGACTTCCAGCTAACCTAGAGCTTGGCTCGTCCCAATGCTAGGAGGCAGACACTCAGAGAAGCTTGGGGGCCCTCTGCCTCGCCACGCTGCCGCTTCCCACGAGTCAGGGAAGCCGGGCCGTGGGCAACTCGAGGTCCCTTTGCCAAGAAAGCTCAAGAGCCCAAGCTCCAGAGTGAAGCCGCACTCACCGCATCTCCCCTCCCCTCCCCCAGCCGTCTCCCCTGCCTGGCTCTCCCCGGAGCTCGGCCTTCTCCGTGAAAGGCAGCGGAGACATCCCAGAGGCCCCTCCTCACCTTTTCAAACTCATCCTCTGCCTCGTAGAGCCAGGCGTGCCGGGCTCTCTCCTTCTCCTTCGCCACTTCCATGATCTCCTGGAACGAGGCATTGTCCTCACTGGTGTACCTGGTCAGGAAAGCGTCGAGACTAGGGAGGGGCTCTCTGTCCTCCTCTTCCTCTGCTTCTCCCGACCCTGACGAGGACAAGAACCAGGGCACTCTGAGGGCCGAGCAGCAGCAGGCCCCTCTGCCACCCTGAGCAAACCCGCCGTGCCCCCATCGCAGCCAGGGCTGGGGCCCCCTCTCCGGCCTGGGATCCTGAACAAATGACTCACAACTCTTTGCACAGTCAGTTTCCTCCTCCCGCACAAAGGGGACGCCATCTGCACTCCCACCAGACCAAGAGGGTGGAGGTAAACCACCTGAGACACAGTCTCAGAGCGCAGGCCGCCCTCCACCCGGAACAGCCCAGACGCCCTCCCAGCGGCCACTGCTCAGAGTTCAGCACTTCTCCGCCGGGCAGCCGCTAGTGAGATGCCAGGCTGGGCTACGAGGCAAAAGCCCTGGAGAGAATCACTTCTGCGTGTCAAAGACCGGGCAGAAGCAAGAGAGTTTGGGCCCACTCAGAGGGGGTCAGCAAAGCCAGGGAAACGTCACTCGGGCTCCTGCATCTCCGAGCAGCGCCTCAAGCAGCCCCCCAGAGAGCTCATCCTCACTGGGCCTACATGGCCACCAGCAGCCCCCAACAGCTCTGTGGGCAGGACGACCAGAGGGGGAACCCCCCCCAGTGGCAGCACCCCTCAGCAGCGACAATGGCAAGGCCACTTACCCTCCTTGGGACCTTTGGCACGAAGTCTGGGCTTAGTCGCCAAGGAGGTAGTGCCCGGGTGAACCTCAGGGGTCTCAAATGTAGCTGGGGTCACATCTGACAAATAAGAGAGGAAAAAGGCACTGAAAAAACCGGGTCCCTGACCACCAACTTTGCCACAATTTGCCAAGGACAAAGACGGTCCCACTCCTGAGATGCCTCCAATAAAGCCAACGCCAGCAGGGGGACCCCTCTAAAGCCTGTGCCATTCCTCCCAGGTTAGGGCCAGAGGGTGCTTTGAATGGGCCTGGTCCCCCTCCAGGGACTCTTACACGGCAGAGGGGTGTCTCTGGACAATTTGCCCAGCGAAGAGCCGAACTTGATGGCTATCTGCCGCATCCTCTCCAGGTCCCCACTCTCCTCTGCCTCCAAGTACTCCTTCTGAGCTTGCAGCTTCTCCACATCAGGAAAGAAGTCCCGCTGAATCACTGTCTGGAGGCCCTGGGGGAGAGGAAACCAAAAGGCAAAACGTGACTTGTCAGTGAGACCCTCAAAGCCTTTAGCATCCTCATCTGAAAAATGGGGATAAGGCAGGCCTGCTCTACCTCCTTCCCAGGCCTGGGGAGAAAAACAATTTGTGAACTTTACAATGAGATAGCGTCATTCAGGAGAGGGGTTCAAAATGCCCATCAACAGCTCACATTTATTTTTCCAAAATGGCTATTTCCCAAGTGCTCTCTACATGGCAGGTTCTAAGCACCTGTGGACAGAGAGACCCTCTGCATACATGGGCTCAACACGACATCAGCATGTGGAAAGTTTAGCAAAGTCAAAAGATCTACGTCACAGCACAAGACAACACAGAGCCCGGTCAGTGGAAAGACAGCTTGCGTTAGGCTCGGTAAGGCCAGGCTGGAGCCTCAGCTGACATGACCACGCTGGATAGCTGCGAACAGGCAAAGCAGGCACTCCCCTGAAACTTAGGGTCTTCTGATGGATAAAATAAAGGAGGGAGGTGTGGCCATCTGCAAAGTTCTGGATTTTCGGCTGTCATTCCTAAGCCGCCCCACAAAGGGCTGAGTCAGGTGGAGGGGAAGTCAGGGCAGGGATAATAGAGAACTTTAGAAACCAACTAGCCCAAATCCCCTCATGCTACAGAGGAAGAAGCTGAGGCCCAGAGATGTGGCTTCCCCAAGGTCACAGAGCCAGCCAGAGCACCCAAGTCTGAGGGCCCCACAGGTCTTGGTCCAATGATGCTGGTTGTGACACATCCAGACCTATCCTGTGGGGCTCTCTGTCATGCTCTCCCACAAGGCTGCCATGAGAGGTCCACCTAAAGTGCTAAGGGCCTTCCTCAAACTCTCTCCACGCCACAAAGATGCGCACAGAACATGCAGCCGGCCCAGCAACACATCCCAGCCTTCTCATTTTCTCATCACACATTTCGGGATGACATCTTTACACCAATCCCCCCCCCCCCCCCAATTCTCCACTTTCACTATAAAAGGCCTTTAAAACTTCAGGGATCACAGAAAGGTGTGGCGATTTCCCAAAGGCAATCCAGCCCCCTCTTTTCCTCCTGACGAGTCCAAAGCCCAACTCACTGTCTGTCTGCAGCAGCGCTCGCTCGACAGGGAAAGATTTCCGATTCTACGGATACACAAGGAGGTGATCAAAGACAGAAAGGGACCACACGCACCAATATACGGTAAGGAAGCCCAGGAGCGGCCCTGCAGGGCTACGAGGTGAGCCCGGAGGAAGGGAAGACCATCCCTGAGGAAGGACTGCACAAACGCAGTACTGAAGGCGAGGCGAAGGGGCACTACCCGACACAAGAAAGGAGGAGGGCCTGGCAAAAGGCAAAGACTGCAGCAAAACCCAAGTCTGACATGAAGCTGGATGACCGAGCGCGCCTGCCTGCCTGGGTGCAAGGAGCAGGGGAAGAGAGCGGGCATTTATAGAGTGCCTACTGTGTGCCCGGGACTTTAAAAACAGCTCAGGCTCTTCTAATTCCTCTACTTCCACCCCTTGCCCTTCCCTAGGACACTTCCCAGCTGTGTGGCTCAAGGCCAGTTCCTCTCCCTCTCTGGTTCTCAGTTTGCAGCTCTGTAAAATGGGCTAACCGCGCTGGCAAGGCCATAGGAGGGATTTAACGACAGGCTCAGGGAGGCCAGAAGTTGTCACTGTTGTGGTTACTAACTGATGTTATCAGGGACCGACCGCGGGGTGGGGGAAGGGGAAGGGGACGGAGACGGGGACATCCGAGTCTCTGCTGGGGAAGGGGCGTGGGCCGCGAGGACCCAGGGAACCAAAGGGTAAACACCCGAGGCACCGCGGGACCCGGAGCAGGCCGCGAACCGGCAGCATCCGGGCCTCCGGCCCAGGGACTGGAGGGAGGTACATCCGGGTCTCCCGCGCCTCAGAAAGGGCCACATCCGGGTCTCCCGCGCCTCAGAACGGCCACATCCGGGTCTCCCGCGCCTCAGAAAGGGCCACATCCGGGTCTCCTGCGCCTCAGAAAGGGGCGGGGGGAAAGCGACCAGGACATCCCGAGCTCCACCCAGGGAAGGGGCGGAAGAAGGGAGGGAGCAAGGAACATTCGGGTCCCCCTCAGGAGAAAGGGGGTGAGAACGTCCATCCGTTCTGGGCGGGATTTCCGGGTGCCCGCCTCAGGAAGGAGGGGACATCCGGGTCTCTGCATCGGGAAGTGGGGAGGGGGAAACATCCGGGTGTCCGCGTCAGAAAGGGGCGGGGAACATCCACAGGCCGAGCCGGAGCCGCCTACCTCGATGTACTCCTCCTCGTCGAGGACCCGCTTCCTCGCCTTCGCCTCCGTCACCCGCTTGCTGCGAGCTCTGGAGCCAGCCAGGGCCGTACTTTGCCTCCGCAGGGTGCCCAGCGCCCGGGCCGCAGCGGCCGGCGAGGCGCTGCCCGCGCAAGGGCTCTCCATCTCGCTGGGCCCCCGGGGCTCGAGTGCGGCCTCGCAGTGGAGCTAGGGGAGGGCGGGAGACCAGGCGCTGATGACGACACTTCCGGCGCGCGCTCGTCACAGTGCCGCGAGGGCGGGGCCCGCGCCGAGCGGGGACTCCGGAAGGCGCGTGGCCATGACCGCCAACAGCCCCTGACGTAAGGGGGCGGGGCGCGTCCCGGACGTAGCCGCGCGGCTTGCCGGGAGTTGTAGTCTCCTGCCTGCGGGCGGCGGAGACAGAAGGGCAGCCCTGGGTTGGAGCTGGTTCAAATCCCTCCTGTGACACGCTGTATTATAACAATAATAATAATAATAGTAATAACAATAGCTAGCAGGCATATAACTCTTTACATATATCTCATCGGATTCTCAAAACAACCCTAGGAGGCAGGCAGGTGATGCTATGATCCCCATTTTAAGGATAAGGAAACAGGCAGGTTAGTTTGAACTCAGATCTTCCTAACTCCAGGCCTTCAGCTCTTAGCTTTCTCAAAATGGGGGCAGTAATATTTGCACAATTTACCGAATAGGATTGTGATAAGAAAAGTACTTAGAAATGGAAGCTCTAGTTAGAACAATATCATTATGATCGGTACAAATCTAATAATAACAACAATAAATAAAAATAATATCATTATTATTACTATTTCTGCTACTATGGCCCCTAACTTCTTCCCCAGATGCTGCCACCTGAGACACCGGGCTCCTCTCTGCGTGTCCTACCATGCTTGATACCTGTGTAACCAGGACAAGCCATTCACCTTCCTGGGCCTCACTTTGCTCATTTGTAAAATGAGGGGGGGGGTCCTACTCTAAATGTATGGTCTTGTGACCCCAGCCAGGCTCTCCTTTGCTCTCTCCTCCCTCTACCTGCCTAACTACTCCTCTTCAAACACAACTTCTTCCTTATCCCTCAACATGACTGTCCTCTAAGGCTCCCTCCTGGGCATTCTTTCTCTCTAGTCAAACTCCCACAGTAATTAGATGAATTAAGCAGCAGGGGGCACACTGGACCTGTTGACAAGAAGACTAGTACAAATCTCACTTTTATACTAGTTTGTATAACCCTGAGCAAGTCACAGCCTCTCAGGCTCAGTTTCCTATTCTGTAAAAGGAGGATTATAATGGCGCCTATCTCACAGAGTCATTGTGAAAATGAAAGGACATAACATTGTTAGCACATTGCAAATCTTAAAGTACTACGTACATGCTAGCTGTTGTTACTTATTCCTGTATTCCTATAGTCACTCGGGTGACTCCAAAGCTTGTCTGCATCCCTGACCTGTGCCTGCTGAGCCTCCAACCCAAATCCCCACCAGCCAATACCAAGTTCCTAACATTTCTGAGTATGAGGACCACTCATTAATGTCCAAAAATTTTGTGGACCTCAACATGGTAGTATTAGAATCAGTTATTAAATATGTGATAACAGAAACTACCTCTTGTGCAATAATAGTTTACCTTAGTGGCGTCTACCTTTGGCTCCTTAAATCTCTACCCCAGCAGCCTGCAGACAAATTATTTAAAACTTAGATTTGAGACCCATGCCTAGGTTTCTCCACAAAGGGGAGTAAAATGTATTCCATGTACAATATGAATCAGTTATGGGACAGGTATTTTATTCCTATATACAAAAGAAATGTTAAACATCTAAGATTCACTCAGGCATTTCTAGAACAACTTAAAACAAGATTCAGTAACTGTGAACTCCTGTTTCCGTCAGCTAGGCAGCTGATACTTAAACCTCATCAAGACAAAAGCAGTTTCCCAGACTGCAACCTCTTGGATTCACAAGGTTTCCTACGAGCCTGTAAACACCCATCTTGGAGCTGATGCTCAGTCACCTCCTGAGGAAAAGAAACACAAAGTGGGAAAGGCATCCAAGGACTGAGGTACAAGTTCACCTAAGAAAGGCGTCCTTCTCTAACTGCCACAAAAAAGTGGTTGCCATGATCCCACAGTGAGGAGGGGGCCAACCCAGGTACCCCACCTGACACTGGAAGTCTCAGCATTATCTGAGGCCTTTTGGAGGGTCAAATGAAGAGAGCCAGCTGGAAACCGTCTCCTCTTTTAACTGCTGTGACACTGTACTCCTGTTGCTGTCATGAGGTCAGGGGAAAGCCAAGAAACCACTTGGAGTTTTCTTCATCAGGGTAGAGTGATAAGTCCTCTCAATACTTAACTAACAGTAGCCGGGAAATCTGTCGTCATCAATGTGCCCAAGAGCTTAGTAATCATTCCCCTGGTGTGTCCCCAGATGTTTCCAGGGCTATATGGATGTGATTCGGAATGTCAGGTTCCCCGAGGCACAGCAGGCCAAGCTCTTTAGAAACAGGCAGCTAATTAGTCTAATTGACTAACATGGGCACATATTTCTTCCTGCAAGCATTTAGGATGCTTCTGTCCCAAGCCTCTATCTGATTTAGGGTCAGAAAATCCCTTTAGCTCCAAAGACTTCCTAAGATGTGGCATTCCTCTTAAATCATTTCAGGAGCTCCCTTTAGGAGTTATATCCGAAGCACCCCAGTTTTCTTCAGCTGCCCAGGATCCTTTGGGTCTTGCTATGCAAGTAAATATGAATAAATCAAAGGCCAAAGTGGACATGGTCGTGATCTTCTATCCTTTTGGTCCATATTCCTTGATCAATTAAATATGAAGGGCAGGCTTTGAGCTACCCTTTGCCATGTGTGCTAGACATTATTTGGGAAAGGTCTCATCTCTGACAAGTGGCAACGAAGTTTTACCAGTTTTCTCACTTCCCAGAGATTCTAGAGCAGTGATTGGTGGAGAAACAAAGTGGTATATGATGCTTCTGCTCCCAGATCTATGCTCTGAAATCTTTGAGCATTATAATTGGTTGCTTCGCTAGGGTCTCAGAAAATTTCCCAAAGCCAGTGAAGTCACTGTACCCAGCTACCCGTTAGCTCCCTGGGAATTTGGATAAGGGGCTCATTCAGGGAGTGCAGGTTTAGCAAATGGAAAAGAACAAAAGAGACCAATAAGATTGTTCATTACCTAAACCACTGGCTTATTCCCTAGTTCTCCAGAACTAGGCTTCAAACCCTAAGGCATAGTATAGTATCTCTGTAGGAAATGTAAGCAGGTTAACATTCACCTGGGGTTCTTGTTGAGTACTTAATATATTGGTATGTATAAGATGGGTCACAAAACAAATATAAGGGAGCAGAAGAGGCCTCTAGAACAGGAGTTGAGAGGGATACTGTTACCTAAGTTTCCTGCTATTCTGTCCAAAGTAGATATTTTTGTATTAAATATAGGAAGTCATTATTCATTCCACTGGAGAGAGAGAGCCAAGGGCGTGCCCAGGAAGAGACTCATTTGGCCTTCCCAGGTCCCTTTTCTTCTTAACATGGCATTAATCTCTTGAAAAAGTTAGCTCTTTGGTAAGATATGAAGGATGCTGGCCTAGACTGCTGCCCTTGCCCCTTTAACACAGTATCAAGCGTAAGTGATTTATGGATTCAAAGCTAATTCATCCACATGAGCTGTACCCTGACTTAACACTTTAAAGAAGTAGAGACAAGGAGAGAAGTCATGTGCAAAATCAGATTCAATTGCTTTAAGAAGTCTGCTCCCAGGGGCCACCCCAAGTGAGGCTCTGGATAAGATGGTGAATGGAAGCCCAAGCCGAGCAGCGAGGAGCTCCGGATCCAGCTGAGGAGCCAACCAAGTGGCAACCAGAGTGGGACATAACCCAAGAGAGATCCACAACAAGGGCAACAAATGCGAAGCTTGCCCTTTGTGGCTGTGTCAGTGACACAGACTGTTCAAGTCCACAGAAAGGGGCCAGTTTTCCACCGATTCCCAAGTGCTTTTGGCTATTGAAGCTTCACATTGCCCTAAGACTTTGAAGACATGGTAGAAGTCCCTGGGGAGGCAGTGCATGCTGGAGCCAGGAGGAAAGTTACTTTGACCTTTAAGGGCTCAGGTATAGGTTCTTTGCATCTTTTGCCCTATGTGCAGTGATTGTTTTAGCCAGAATGCTTCCATGGGAGCCCTTTTCATTTATTGTGGAGACATAGCTATGAGCCCACTTCTGATATTTCCAAGGAAAACCCTGAGGTAGGGATACAGGCCAAAAAAAAGAGATTATAATCATTGAGAATCCTCCAACATTGAACTTGGCTCGTTCAGTTCTAGGCCATGGGTTGTGATAACAATAACTAAAAGTGCCCGTAACCATCTCCCTGGACCCAGGAATGGGTATCTCCCAAGCTCACGAGTCTCTTGTGGGGCTGAGATGGCCAAGTGTGATTCTTCTGAGCTTTTCAGGACCAGTGCTGTTTCTAGGGCAGGATTCAAACCCGACTTTCCCCCAGAGTCCCGGGCTGGGGCTCATCTTACTCCCAGGACTCAGCACAGAGAGGATGATAGACCTGGAGGGGATCTTTGAGAAGAAGTCCACCGTACACATTTTATTGATACCACTTCAAGTTTTGGTTTTTGTTCTTTGATGCCTTCTGCTTTTTGTGGCACAATCATGTCCTGATATGCCAAAGAAAAAAAGAGCTGAGCAACACCAACCAACAGAGTGAGCGCATCTGACAGTGTATGAAACATTCCACACCCACAGACACCTCCCCCCTTCCTGTCCCATCAAGAGGAGGCAGGTGTCCCACCATCTCTTCTCAGGGACCCAGATTGGTGAGCTGGGCCCAGCTGCTTTTTCGCTCTTATTTTTGTCCCTGAAAGTGTGTTCATCATGTCTGTTGTTCTCCTGGTCCTGCTTCCCTTCCTCTGCGTCCATTCATATGTGTCTTCCCGTGTTTCCCTGAATGCTTCCTGCTCATCGCCTCTTAGAGTACACCAGTGTACCATTACATTCATAACCAGAGGGATGTCCCCCGGTCGATGGGCAGGCACCCTCCTTGTTTCCGGGTTTTTCCAGCCACTTAAGGAATGTTTGGGTATTCATTCATTTCTTGCTCGGTGCAAAGCCTTCTGCTAGGTTCTGGAGATACAAAGGTCCCTCGTTTATCCAGAGGGGGGCAGGGACTTGCCCAGGGTCCCACAGGATGTGAATGATAGAGGCAGTATTTGAACCCAGGCCCTCTGACCCTACATCCATCACTCTTTCTCCTATTCCAAGGATTTCAAGGCATTGTTCACCATGATCTGAAGGTGAGAATGTCAGGAGCAGTGGGGTGTGGCTAGGAAGAACACCCCTGAAATGAGGCCTTGTCCGGTCCCAGGCAGGCAGGATCCCAGGCTGATAGATTCCATCGATTTTTGTCTCCCTCCAAGGCCCAACTCTGCCGCCATCCCCTCCAGGGAGCCTTCCCTGCTTCCTCCCAGTGCCCCTCAGTTTGACCTTTCTTATACACTAAATCATTTTCTACATTGTTTTATCCTTGTCTGTATACATGCCTGAGAAGCAGCATAGGGTAGAGGGAAGGCGCTCCAGTCATTGAGTCCACCGCCAGCTCTGAAACCTTTGACCATGGGCAGGTCATTTCCCTTCTCTGGCCTGGTGTCCTGGGCCAGGCCTCTGGGCTTTGAGGGGGATGGGCTGAGAGCGCTGAGGGACTCAGCCTAGGAAAGAGAAGGTCACCTCCGATGAGGCTAGCTTTCGTCTTCTTAGCAGGCCTTAAGGGTCCCAAAGAACCCTCATCATACCCAGCCTGGGAGATAAGCAGTACAAGCCTTAGTATTTCCCTTTACTGGTAAAGAAACTAAGGCTCCGGGCAGTTAGGTGGTGCAGTGGATAGAGCACTGGCCCGGGAGTCAGGAGGACCTGAGTTCAAGTATGACCTCAGACACTTGACACTTAATAGCTCTGTGACCCTGGGCAAGTCACTTAACCCCATTGCCTAGCCAAAAAAAAGAAAAAAGAAACCATGGCTCAGATGAGTTAAGTGACTTGCCCTGGATGGCTTAGCTTGTGAGTGCTGGCACCAGGGTTTGAACCTTTATCTTAGAACTGAAAGATCAACACTCTCCATTACCATGTCCTCTAAGAAGAATCCTGTCATACCAACTAGTTGTCGCCTCTTGTCCTAGGACCATTGATTTAGAGCTGGGGGGAGGTCAGAAGTCATCTAATCCAGCCTCTTCATTTTACAGATGAGGAAACTGAGGCCCACAGAAGTTAGTTAACCTTCCCAAGGGTACACAGACATAAGCATCAGGGGCACCATTTGAACCCAGGGTCTTTGATCCTAGAGGGATTCTTCATCTAGGCACCTAGAGCCATTAATCTGGAGGCTGCACAGTGGTTATGAATTGTCAGTCTATGTTGAAGCTCACTCTCAGCTCTAAATCCTAAGAAAAACTCTGGTGATTATAGATACCCATTGATTGGGACATGGCTAAACAAGCTATGGTGTGTGAATGTCATGGGAAGGAAAGGGAAGGGGGAGAAGGGAAGAAGGGAAGGGGAGGGGAGGGAAGAAACATTTAGAGAGTGACTAGCATATGCCAGCCACTGCAGTAAGCAGTTTTTAATGGAATTTTGCTGTCCTGTAAGAGAGAGAATGCATGCAACGAATGTGAAACCCCATGGGAAGACTTCTATAGCCCCGGAGTAAGCAGAACCTGGCCAATGTCTGCACCCGTGTAAGTGAGACGAACAACAAAACAATGGAAACTGAATTCAGTAGGTCAGTCAACATTTATTAAGCGCCTACTATGTGCCAGGCAAAGAGTATAATGACCAAGCTTGTCTTCAGAGACCTAGGAGAAGTGTGCCCTCATGGATGTTGTACATAATATCAGACTTTTACAACATAGAAATTAATTTTGTTGAATCAATTTTTTTTTATCTTTTCTTTTTTGTAAGAGGTGGCTCTCTGGACCAAGAGGGAGAGGGATATATTGGGAAAGAGAATGATATAAAGACAAAAGTTATCCACAATTCTAAGGAAAAGAAAAGCTGTGAAGCTGAGGCCTAGAGGAGGAGCCCAGGTTCAAGGTCACGTAGATAGTAAGTGACCCAGGTGGGGTCTCACAAAACTGTGACTTGCCCAAGGTCACATCCGGATCTGAAAGAGGGTGAGAGTCAGTCCCAAGGGCTTGGATGGGCTGGGTATTTGGGGTAAGCCAGGTTGCTGCGGGCCCTTGGTGATAAATCATGTGGGACTTCAATGCCGAGACAAAGATTTGGGATTTTTCATCTAGGCATTAGGAAAACTCAAGCTAAAGAAGGTTCCTCCTGGGAGACACGGCCAGGAGAAGGACTGAAGGGAGGGCCACAGGGTAGAAGGCTGATGTCCTAAGTAAGATGTGAGGTGCCGCCAGGGTCCCATCTCATCTCATCCAGGAAACCTTCCCAACCACACCAAGCCCCAGTGATACCTCTCACCTTTGATTTTTCCAAGTTACCCACACTCTGACTTTAGTAGTCAGAGGTCCACACCCGAATAGACTATGAGCTGGTGCCCTGAGCTGCCAAATAACTCACATACAGCAGGACCCAGGCCCTGGCATTTTGGGCACCCCCATCCCTGCCTGTGCCAGCCCAGGACAACATAGTAGGGGCCTCACCCCCTGAATTTCCTCTCATGATCCAGGCGGTCCCTCAAGCTTTGGCAAATAAATTCTAAAGCTGGGCCCCAGAGACCCAAGGCTACCACTCTGGTCAGCCCACGAAAAGGGGCCATGGATGGGTGTGGACTGTTGCTAGCAGCCACTAGGGGTCCGGGTGGTCACTGGAAGGTGCTGGGAAGTTTCAGTCGAAGGTGATCACAAGGGACTACAGACAGGCATGCTATGGATGGCAGGTTTGGGGAGAGGGGGTTGACAAGCAAAGTCCTGGCACCTCAGACCTTGGACGAGATGACGTCCCAAGTCTTCAGACTCTGAGATTCTACCTACGCTCTTGACTGACTTAAAGGGGATGGGGACACTGTCTGGCCCCCTTTCTCAGTGCCCTTCACACCTAGCCCAAGGTCCAAGAACCAGGCAAAGTGGGCCTCCTTGGTCAGGAGGGTGGAGGGACTGGTACCTTGAGGTCTTAGGAGGGAGGGTGGGGATCAGGGCCAGGGTTGAGGGGATAGTAAGGGGCAGGCCATTCTCTTTTATCAACTCCCCCACCCCCCTTTGCCACCAAGATTACTGACCCTCCCCCGCCTCAGGCCAAGGGGCAAGGGACGAGGAGAATGAAAAGGTCAGGGACCCAGGGGGACAAGGTGCTCTCACTCTCCCCCACCAGCCACCCCATCCTGAGCCCCCCTTCTTCCCAGGGAGCCCCCAGACTTTTCTTTGATGCTGTCCCTCAGAAGCTGCATGCCTCAGCAGCTCTCCTTGGGAGCCTTCTTAGTACTTTGTAGGATGAGGGCTGAGGCTGACGCCCGCTTCTGATGCCGCCACTTGGCCCGACGGTTTTTAAACCAGACCTGTGGGAGGGGTAGGGGAGAAAGACAGGAAGAGCCTCGGGTCAGAACTGGGACCGCAGGTGCCTCCTACATGCCGCCCTCCACTCCTGCCTTGATTTCCCTTCCTTCAGTGCATTGGGGAGGAGGGTTCAAGGTGAACGTGGGATCTGCTTGGCAAATGCCCCAGGGACTTCACGAGAGGGCTTCCAGAAAGAGATGTCCCACGATAGAACAGGGAGAATGGGGGGCCTGCCATGGACTTACAGAATGTCATCCCTGGGAGGGACTTTAGAATGCAGAGTGCCCAAGCTGGGAGGGTCTGAGAGGAGATGTCAGGGACCTTACAGATGAAGGGGACGAAGGGAATTGAGGTGGGTGGAGGAGGGAGGAGCAGACTGGGGAGAAATGGAAGAGGGACAGGAATGAGGAATCTGGGGAGGCGGCAGAGGGTGGGGGCGGTATGCCATGAGGTAGAATTGAGGGTCCTGAGCCCTCAGAGGTTCCCTGGCCCTGGCCTCCCTCTCCATGAGCTCCCTACCTCCACACGCTCTTCCTTGAGGTGGATGCGGTTAGCCAGATGTTCCCGGGCCACCACATCTGGGTACTGGTTCTGCAGGAACAAGGCCTCCAGGGCCTGCAACTGCTCCTCGCTGAAGATGGTTCGGTGCCTCCGGGTTCTTCTTTGCAGGGGCTGGAATGAGGGCAGGGTCCCAGCTGGGGGTCCCTGGGACCCCTTGCACATGCGGCCTGTAGCAGGAAGCAGCCTCAATGGCCAAGGAAACCTGGAGTCTGGGAGAGGGAAACAAAGGCAGAGAGAAAGTCTGAGCTCCTGACCCACTGGCCAGGCATGGGGGCCTTCTGGGGCCAATGTCCAAGCAGAAGCAGAGCTGGTTAGTTAGGCAGGTGGGAGCATAGTGTCCTAGATCTTGGACTGAAAGAGACCTCAAAGGTCATCAAATCCAACTCTCTTCTATTTACAGCCAAGGAAACAGAGGCCCAGAGAGGCTGGAGAGCTTCGCAAGGTCAGGAAGGTCATAAGTGGCAGAGCTGGGATTTTAACTCGCATCTTCTGGGCCCAAAGCCAGTGGCTCTTTTCATGGAATTTCTCTGAGAGAGACAGACAGACAGACAGACAGGGAGATGGAGACATAGGAGGGAGACAGAGAGATCCAGGGGAGAGAGAGAGATAAATAGAAAGAGAGAGGCAGTGACAGAGGACTTGGTGAACGAGGGACAGAAAAAACAGACACGGGAGCTCAGAGACACAGAGAGGGAAAGACAGATATCATGAGAGAGAGGACAAGAGACAGAAATAGTAAATGAGAGAGACAGAGGGAAGAAACTTAAAAACAAACCAAGAAACATTGAGGCAAGCCAGACACTGAGAGAGATAGAGAGAAATGAAACAGAGACAGACAAGGGAGAGAGATGGAGAGAGAGACAGAGGGAAGGAGGAAAAGGAGGAGAGGAGAGAAGGGGAGAGAGAAACAGAGGTAGGAGAGAGAGACAGGGAGAGAAATAGAGTGAGGGAAAGGAGGAGGAGAGGAGAGAAGGGAAGAGAGAATGAGAGCGCAACAGACAGATACAGGAGAGAGAGAAGAAAGGAGAGAGGGAGGGAGAGAGGGAAAGAAGGAGGAGGGAAGAGAGACAGAAAGAATGAGACAGAGAGACAGAGACAGGAAAGAGGAGGGAGAGAGGTGGAGAGAGAGAGGGAGGGAAGGAAACGAGAGGAGAGAAGGGGAGAGAGGCAGAGATAGAATGAGAGGGAGAGACATTAGAGAGTGAAAAGAGAAAGAAGGAAAGATAAACAAACACAGATACCCAGATGGGGCAGAATGGCAGGAACCAGCAGGGCCAGACACAAAGGCAGAGAGGAAAAGGAATAAACTGAGTCAGAGACCCAGAGCAGGGGGGATCGAAACAAAGATGGACAGAAGAGAACGAAAGTGAAAAACGAGGCAAGGGGAGGCAGGCAGTCTGGCAGCAAGCATTTATGAAGCACCTACTGTGTGCCAGCTGCTGTGCTAAGAGCTGGGGATACAGAAAGAGCCAAAGACAGGCCCTGCCCTCGAGAGGCTCCCAGTCTGATGGGGGGATGGCAAACGCCTTTGGACAGACAGGACATGAAAGGGGCCGATACCAAAATGTGAGTCTAGCTGGAGTCTCCTGGGGCTGGCCTGTGGGCGGCCGGCCTCCCGGCTGGGAAGGGAAAGGAGACGCAACTTAGCACTTGGTAGTCATGTGACCCTAAGCAAGTCCCTTCCCCATCGGGGGCATCATTTGCCTTATCTATAAAATGGGGCAGTCTTGCTTAGACTCTCTGCCTCTCTGGATTGTTGAGACAAAAGCGATTTTAGGCATTCGTATTATTGTCCTGAAGAAGTGGGGCCTGGGGGGCACTGAGTTGTCTGGATCCAGACCCCCCTCACTTCTCTTCTCACTTGGCCCCTGGAGAGATTCCCAGCAGCGCTGCTAGAAATGGAAGGGAGTGGGGGGAGATGGAGGGCAGAATGGTCCCTTCTCTCGGCCCCAGCCTTTTCATTCTGCTCAGAGGCAGCCTTGGAGTCAGTCTAGAGGCCTGGGGTCTAGCCTTGGATCTGCCATTAACTCACACAGTGTGACAGTGGATTCAGCAGTCTAAGTCTCAGTTTCCTTTCCTGCAAAATGAGAGGTTGGACTAGATGATATCCCAGCCCTGACATCCCCTGTCCTAAGGCCCCTCCCAGCCCTGACATCCCCTGTCCTAAGGCCCCTCCCAGCTCTGACATCCCCTGTTCCAAGGCCCCTCAAAGCTCTGACCTTCCATGGTCTACAGTCAAGGGCCATAGATGCTGCTACGCTGATTCCTTTCTCCAGCCCTCCCTGAGCACTGGGTGGGAGCTATGATCCATCTGCTCCATGCTACAGAGAGGAGTGGTTCCCCAGGGTCCCCTCTGCAGCTCACAGTGATAGAGGGTCCTAGAATGCCAGGACATGGGGACCTTAGCAATTATTCAGTCCAAACCTCTCCCCTGACAGAGGAGGAGACTGAGTGCCCAGGGCCACTCAAGTTGGATTCCAATCCAAGGCCTCTGACTGCCTCTCTGGCTCTGACATCAGAGCAGACCATGGCAAGCATACTCACCCAGCCAGACAGCAGGCTCCTGCAGACCGTGGGGGCTGGCATGGTGAGCACAGCAACAGCAGATGCCACAGGTTGCTGGGCCTGGCTCCCCCAGCTCCTCAGGGTCCTCAGGCAGGGCTGCAGGAGAGTGGGACCCCCTGGGTGGCTCAGGACTCTTGACCTGGGTCTGTGGGCCAAAGGCGGGCAAGGCTGGCGGGGGAGGGCTGGACAAGATGTGGTCGATGCTGAAGGGACACGGCCTTCTGAGGCTCCCCCGGCCTGGGACAGCCCTGCCAGCCAATGCCATGCCCCACCCCCACCGCCGGGATCCCAAAGCACAAGGAGATTGGGGCCGACAAGCAGCTCCCAGCCCAGCAGACCCAGAGAGCCCCCAGAACCTTCCTGCTGCCCGTCAGCTGCGAGCCAGTTGTTGTCCTGTCCCAGGGAGCCTTATGGTATGGAGACCGGCAGGCATCGATAGGTATTTCTCTCCTAAGCTCCCAGCTTGCTGGCTGGGGGCTGTCTTAAATATCTATCTATCTCTTTATATAAATATATATATATATATATCGAGGGAGAGAGATGCATAATCCCTTTGGAAAGAAAACTCTAAGACCTCTGTGAATAAAAGAAATTCTCCCTAATCTTCGCAGCTTTGTGTGGGGTTAGCATGGATCTAAGATTTAGCTAATCCTCCCGAAATGAGTCCAGGAGGAAATCTCACCTCTCCATCTCGAGTGGAGATTGGAGGTGGCGTTTGGGGCCATTGTGAGCAGCCTGGGTCCGAGGCAGCAGGAGGAGAACCGTTCCCAGGCCAGAAATGGGCCCAGAGGATTAGCGCCTTAAAAAACTCTGGCCATTATCCCCTGGGGACAGGAGGGAATTGTCACATCAGATGGCATTTGAGACAGGCAGAGAAAAAGACACCAGGCCGCATACGGTGGGGATACTTGTAGAGATGAAAACACAGGGCAAGAGGCTGAGTGAGAAGGATGGAGGAGACAGAGCCAGAGACAGACAGATTCAATGAGAGAGACAGAGGCAGGCAGAGGCAGGCAGAGACAGAGACAGTGAGAGAGACAGAGAGAAATAGATGGAGAGAGAGACAGAGACAGAAATAGATAGCAAGAGAGACAGAGACTACAAGAGAGACAGAGACAGGGAGAGAAATGGTGAGAGAGACACAGTGAGGGAGAAAAGAGACCCCGGGTTCCAGGCAGAGGAACAGAGAGAAAGCAAAAGAGAAAGAGAGGGTCAGAGAGAAGCTTCCAGACGAGACTACAGGAAATCACCAGTGTGTATTTCATTCCATAAGGTTTCCTCTGCATTCTACAGGTGTAACTAATTTGATTCTCATAATGGCTGTAAGAGGCAGATACTTTTATTATCCCACTTTACCGAGGAGGAAACTGAGTCTGAGAGTTATTAAGTGCCCTGGGTCAGTCAGCCAGTGTTGGATGCAGGGGTCAGACTCGGAGCTTCCTGACCGCTCGGCCAATGCCCTAGCCCCTGTGCCACCTAGTTGCCTCTTGTTGAACAGAAATAGGAAAAGAGAAGCCGGCCCAGAGGCAGCAGCAAGGGGAGGGCCCCAATCTGAGTCCTCCGCCACTCAGCCTCACCCAGCATGGCAAAACTGTGCCATCTCTGGCGGCCCTCCTACCTGCCCTTCTTACCTTCAGGGTAACCTGCCCAGCCGGGGAGGATGTAGGATGCTGTCCCCCGCCACTCCCTTGGCATTAACCCAAAGAATGCACCACAAATGGTGGCCATCCAGGCACTGGGAGATTGGGAGAGAGGCGGACTGCAGATTGCTATGAACCATGGGATCTCCTGAAAAGTGAAATCAGCTGCCTGGGGGTGGCGGGCTCCCCTTTCCTGGAAGTAGGTGGGGTTAGAGGGTCATCATTTCGAACTGAAAGAGATAATCCAGTTCAACCCCCTTGTTTACAGAGGAGGAAACTGAGGCCCAGAGCAGGTAAGTGCCTCATTCATAGGATCCTAGCTCCACAGCTGGAAGAGAGCTCAGAGGCTGTGTCACCCAACTCCCTCATTTAACTTCACCTCCGGAAAGTTGAGTGACTTGTCTAAGGCCACACAGGTAAATAAATGGATTTCATAACAGGATTCAAACCTAGGGCCTCTGACTCCTAGGTATTTTTCCCTGTACCATATTTCCCAAGGTAGTAAGTAGCCTAGTCAAGATTCGAACCCAGATCCAGCTGTCTTTCCACTAAGTAGTGCTGCCTCTTGGACCATTTCTCGGGGAAAATTGGGAACTGGATGAAAGAATGTTGACCTAGGGCCCCGTCTGAGTCCTGGCTCTCCCACTTACCATCAGGGTGGCCCTCCTGGGGCAAATCCCATCGTTCTGTTTTCCCCTTTGCAAAATGACAGGACTTGGCCAGAAAACCCTAGCTCTGAGATTCCAAGGTTCTGTGAGATATTGGCGTAGGGGGGTAGCAGACATTGTGCTCCCTCTATGAAGTGCCCAGTAGGCACAGGATGCCACCTCCCTGACCCTTGCTAGCTGTGGTCCCTGGACTAAGTTTTCTCATCTGTAAAATGGGGCTAGTACTACCACAGAATCTTGGAGTTGGAAGCGAATGGAGGCATTTAGTCCAACCTATCCTGAACCAAGGGCCCCGTCTCCAATGCTCCTGACAAGACCCCTTTTGATCTTTGGGGATGTCCCTTCTGAGATGGCCCATCCCCACTGGAGTGTAGGGAGTCTGTCCTGACACGGAGCTCAGACCTGCCTCTTTGCACCTCTTGCTTCACTGCCCCTCACTCTCATGTTGTCTGAGGCCGAGCAGAACAAGCTTTATCCTTCATCTATCTATAACACAGACAGCCCTTTGGACCCCTCGAAGACAGTGGTCATGTCCCCCCTCAATCTTCTCTCTCCAGGATAAACATCTGCCCAGGGCTATTGTGAAAACCAGCTGACCTATTGACTGGATGACTCTGGGTAAGTCACTTCCCTCTGTTTGCCTCAATCAATCAATAAACATTTATCAAGCACCTACTGTGTGCCAGTCACTGTGCTAAGTACTGGGGATACAAAAAGAGGCAGACGACCATCTCTGCCCTCAAAGAGCTTACAGTCCAATTGGGGAAGACAACATGAAAATAAATATATACAAAGCAAGCTACATATAGGATAAATAGAAGTAATTAGCAGTGGGAAGGCACTGGAATTAAGAGGGGTTAGGGAAGGCTTCCTGAAGGAGGTAGAATTTTTAACCGGGACTTAGAGGAAGCCAGGAGGTCAGTAATCAGAGTGGAGGAGAGAGAGGATTGGAGGCTTGGAGAACTGCCAAAGAGAATGGCCAGGCCCACACATGGAGGGTCTTGTGCATGGAACAGCCAGGAAGCCAATATCTCTCAATCTAGAGTCCAAGGTGGAGAGTGAGGACAGGGGGCAGCTAGGTGGCGCAGTGGATAGAGTGCCGGCCCTGGAGTCAGGAGGAACTGAGTTCAAATCCAGGCACTAGCTGTGTGACCCTGGGCAAGTCACTTAATGCCATTGCCTAGCCAAAAAAAAAAAAGTCTGGAAAGGTAAGAGGGGCGAGGTTATGAAGGGCTTCGAATGCCATATTTGATTCCAGAGGTGACAGGGAGCCACTGGAGTTTATTTGGGGGAGGGAAGGATGACATGATCAGACCTGCATTTTAGGAAAATCCCTCGAGTGAATGGAGGATGGGCTGGAGTGGGGAGAGCCTTGAACCAGGGCGACCCCCCCCAGCAGCCATTGCAATAGTCCAGGTGTGAGGTGATGAGGGTCTGCATCAGGGTGGGGGCAGGGGCAGAGGAGAGGAGGGGGCATATTAGGGAGATGCTGGGAAGGTGACATTGGCAGACCGTGGCACCATGTTGGACATGGGGGATGAGGAGTCCACAATGACTCCTAGCTTGGGGGCCTGGGAGGATGCTGTTGTCCTCTTCAGTGATAAAGACACTTTGGGAGGAAAGATAATGTCTCTGTTTCCTCATCTGTAAAATGGGGATACTAATAGCGCCTACCTCCCAGAGTCATTGTGAGGATAAATGAGGTAATAGTTGTAAGGCACACAGTAGGAGCTATATAAATGTTAGTTATTATTATTATTACTGCTTCCGATGCTGTTCCAACTCACTTGATGAGCTTTTGGGGGCATGAGCCTTTGGCTGGGTCTCTTGACTCTGGCAGTTATAGACACGCTCCCTGGTGCACAAGGCTCCATGATTACAGAGGACTCAGTTGGCAATGACTGCTGTGGGATGGTGAGCGGTGGGAAGGGCCGATGAGAGTCTGAATGATTGCCTTTTTGGTGCTGGTGTCTTTCACTAGAGTTGAGAAGAGACCTGGGGTCCTGAGAAGCTGATGGCCACTGTGGGACAAGAAACATGGCAGCCATGAAAATTCTTTTTTTTTTTTTTTTTTTTTGGTGAGGCAATTGGGGTTAAGTGACTTGCCCAGAGTCACACAGCTAGTGTTATCATGAAAATTCTTGAACCTTAGCCTCCTATATAGAAGGCAAGACCTGAGTTTGACTCTCACCTCATATCATCTGTGTAATTCTCTGCAAGTCGCTTAATCCCTCTGGGCTTCAGTTTCCTCATCTGTAAAATGGGCATAATAATAGCACCTACTCTATGGGGTTATTGGGAAAATCAAAGGAGATAAGATTTGTAAAGAGCTTTGAAAACCTTTAGGCACTACATAAACGCTAACTATTGTTATTTTCTGGGCAGTGAGAATCTAGAATCTAGACTTCTAGCAGAAAAAACCGATTGGCAGCAACGGCCCGGAGAGTTGCCCGGCCAGCAACACCACATTGGAGCGTCTTGGAATGCACTTTGATTTCAGGATGCCAGTTGGTCTCTGAATGGGTTCAGCCACAGATTTCTCTTGGATATCTTTATGCTCAGCGTGTCTTGTCTGGAAGGAGAACAAGGTTATTCGTCGGTGTTGCCTTATTCCAACAGTCCCATTCGACCTTTAGATTCGAGCACGAAGCCTTTCGTCTCTGTCTTTCCTGGGCGTATATTAAAGCATTTCACACTTCTTTTGAGATCATTGGATAAGGATTTGACCAGATGAAAGAACTGCTTGATTTGTTTTTCGCTGAAGTCCTATAACATGATGTTATCCAAATTGTAGTTGTTATTTGGTTGTTTAAGTTGTGTCTGACTTTGTGCGACCCCCTTTGGGGTTTTCTTGGCAATGATGCTGGAGTGGTTGCCATTTCCTTCTCCAGCTCGTTTTATAGATAAAGAAACTGAGGCAAACAGGGTGAAGTGACTTGCCCAGGGTCACACAGCTAGTTAAGTGTCTGAGGGCAGATCTGAACTCAGGGAGATGAGTCTTCCTGACTCCAAACTCAGCGCTTTGCATGCTATGGTGACATCCAGGTACTGAATGAATTATAAGACCTTTTGGTTCTACTCACCCCTTAATTTGGAAGTCATTCTTAGCTCTTTTTAGAAGAGACGATCATGGAATTGCGGCAAGCTTAAGGTCTGGCCCTCTCTCACAAGGCCCTGCAGAGCCCCAGGGGATAATCCTGAGGCATCTCTGGGCGGATATCACTCCTCTTTTGCTATAGTCTCAAAGCCCCACCAGTTTCTTTCCTCTGTTATTAGGGGCCTATGATTAACATCCCAGTTCCTTTTAATCACTTGCCATTGATTAGTTTTTATAAATGAATAATTACTTCAAGGCTTTAACAAGGTCGAGACAAGGACACCTATTATTACCATTATATGCCATCAGTCATATCTGACTCTTCATGACCTCATTTGGGGTTTTCTTTGCAGAGATACTGTCACGGTTTTGCTATTTCCTTCTCCAGCTCATTTTACAGATGAGGAAACTGAGGCAAACAGGGTTAAGTGACTTGCCAAGGGTCACATAATTAGGAAGTGTCTGAGACCATATTAGAACTTAGGTCTTCCGGACTCAAGGCCTGGCACTCTAACCCCTGAGCCACCTAGCTGCTCTATTATCACCATTATTATTCAATACAGTGCTAGAAATGTTATCTATAGCAAAGACAACAAAAAGACATTGAAGGAATAAGCATAAACAGTGAGGAAACAAAGTTATCATTTTTTGAAGACATTATGATGATTTACTTAGAGAACCCTAGAAAGTCAACCCAAAAAAGTGATAGAAATAATTAACCACTTCAGCAAAGTTAGACTACAAAATAAATCCACATAAATCATCAGTGTTGCTATATATCACCAACAAATAGAAAGAGAAATTCCATATAAAATAATTGCAGACAATATAAAATACTTGGGAGTCTACCTGCCAAGACACACACAGGAACTTTATGAACACAATTACAAAACGCTTTTCACACAGATAAAGTCACATCTAAACAATTAGAAAAATATTAATTGCTCATGGGTAGGACGAACCAATAAAATAAAAATGACAACACTAACTACATTAATTTACTTATTCAATGTCATATCAAACTACTGAAGGGCTACTTTACAGAACTAGAAAAGAAAATGGAATTTGTCTGAAGAAATACAGGGACAAAAATATCGAGGGAACCAATGAAAGAAGTGGGAAGGAAACAAACCTTAAACTATACTACAAAGCTGTAATTATCATAAGGCAGCTAGGTGGCGCCATAGTGCACAGAGCGCTGGGCCTGGAGTCAGGAAAATTCATCTTCCTGAGTTCTGGCCTCAGACACTTACTAGCTGTGTGACCCTGGGTAAGTCACTTCACTCTGTTTGCCTCAGTTTCCTCATCTGCAAAATGAGATAGAGAAGGAAATGGAAAACCACTCCAGTCTCTTTGCCAAGAAAACCCCCAAATGGGGTCACGGAAAGTCAAACTCAACTGAACCAAAAAAATGTAATTATCAGGGCAGCTAGGTGACACAGTGAATAGAGCTCTGGCCTTGGAGTCAGGAGGACCTGAGTTCAAATCCAGCCTCGGACACTTACTAGCTGTGTGACCCTGGGCAAGTCACTCAACCCCTATTGCCTCACCAAAAAGAAAAAAAAAATGTAATTATCAGAACAGTTGGGTTGGGAGCAGATTAGATCAACAATACACAGAATCAACCAATATTCGTTGAGCTTCTACTATGTGCCAGGCACTGTGCTAAGAAGCAAATGAGCACAGTAAACTAGCCTTTGATAAATTCAAAGAGCTCAGCTATTGGCGCAAGAACTTGAGTCCCAGGCACCGTAACTTCCCAGGATTTCCCTGCTGGCCAGGCTATAAAATCCTTCCCCCAAAGCCACGGTAGCTCAAGTCTGGGCTGGGAGGTAATCCCCCCACCTGTGCCTAGAACTACAAAGGGCAAACGGCCAGGCCTTTCTTAAACCGTTACACCCCAATGAGCCCAGTCCTTCCGACCATGGCCAGGTACAGCGGGACTCTTGCTTCCTCGAACCTGGAACCTTTGCCTTTCCTAACACAGCCCAAGGTGGCCTGAGCTTTGTTAGCTGTCCCCTCACGCCACTAACTTACGTTGATGGAGTTTACGATCTCCTAAATTCCCTTTAGTTTCCAGATCAACTGTTGTCTAACCATGCCTTCCTTCTGTACTTGTGAGATTGATTTCTTGAACCCAAGTGTAACACTTCACATTTATCCCTACTGGATTTCATCTATTAGATTTAATCCAGTGTTAGCCAAAATCTTTGAGACCTGATTGAAATCCAGTGTGGTCACTACCATCCCGCCCAAACCGTCTAAGCCTCTATCCGAGTCTCAGATAAAAATGTGAAATGCGGGGGGGGGGGGGGGGGGGGAGAGCCCTCTGGGAAGCTCTGCCACGTGGATATCAAACCATGACCAACTCTGGTCAATCCATCAAAACGTCTTGGCAAGTGGTCCACATGTCTCCATTTTCACCGCTAGAATTGTTGGAGACATCTTACCAAATCGTTTGCTAAAATCTAGGCAAATTATGTGGATAGCACATTAGTAAACTTGTTTTTAAAAAGGAAACAATGTTTCTCATTTCCCTCCAGGCTAGTTGGTAACATTGTAAAATGAAAGAAGGCAGGAACATGACGAGGAGGTGGCAAGGTCTTAACTCAAAGGGCATGCTGCCATCTTCTCCCAACAGCGAGGGAGCCATGTGTCTGAAGCTCGCCTCCCCCCGCTCCTGTGCCCAGCCTGGTCTGCAGCTTCTCACAGAGAGGCCAGCCTGGATCCACTGTCTCAGCTTTGCCCCCACCCCGGATAGCCCAGCTAGACACGTCCTCTCTCTTCCAGTCCCAGAGCAGAGCTCAGTTCTGATGGAGAGGCAGGGCACTGGCTTGTTCCAGAGCAGGGGCAACCCCGACCCCATGGCCTCAGATGCCCGTAGGCCTCCGTCCCCCGTGCCACACTGCCTTCCCTCCATAAGGCTCCCTGTCTTCCTTCTCCACGACACTTCCTGAATACAGGGCCCTGAGTTCAGGTGGCCCCGGGGGTGGGGGGGGGGAGGGCGGGTTGTAAACTCTGGCTGCTTCCTCCACTGGGTGGGCACGGACCCCATTGGGCCAAAATGGCACCGGCCTTCCTCCTGACTGACTCAGGTCCCTTGGCTCTGCTTGTTTTCCAGCCCAGACTCTCTCTGGTCCTCCTCGCCACCCCACCGCCACCCCCAGCCCATTGACTCCGCCTGTTTCTGGTCTCTTTTTCCCCTCTCTCCACCTTGTTCTCTGCCTCTGGCTCTCCCTGCCCTTTCCATTTTCCTGAGCTCCCCTCTCCCCCCTTCTGTGTCTCTGCCCTCTGCTCCCATGGAGCTCCCTCTTCTCATCCCTTAGAGCCAGCTCTCTGGCCTCCTTTCCCTCTTCCCTGCTCTGGGACTCCTTCCTGTCCCCTCTCCACCTGGGCCTCAGACTCCCGTGGCTGTCCCTTTATCCCGTGCCATCGCTCTGCTGTCTCACTTACTCTGTCTCTCCACCTCTCTACTCCCATTGCCTGCTCTGTTCCCTTCCCCTGTTCTCGTCTCTCCACCCATCTCTTTGCTCTCCTTTCTCACCTCACTCTATGTCTCCTTCCCATGTTCCCAATTCTTTGCTCCTCTGATTCTGTCTCCCTGGCTCCCTCTGTGTCTCTGTCTCTCTCTCACTTTCCACACCCTCTCTCTCTGTGTCCTCTCCCTTGCTCCTCTCCTCTTCTGTTCTCTCTCTCCTCTCTCTATCTCTTTCTCTCCTCTCTCCTCTGTCTCTCTCTCTCTCTCCCTCCTGTCTCTGCCTCTCTTTTCTCTCTGTCCCTCTCTCCTATCTCTTTCTCTCTCTCTGTCTCTTTCTTTTCTCTCACTCTCTCTTTCTCCTCTGTCTTGTTATCTATCTCTCCTTGTTTCTGTCTCTCTCTTTTCTTTCTCCCACCCTCTCCTATCTCTCTCTTTTTCTCTCTCTGTCTCTCCCCTCTCTTTCACTCTGTCCATCTCTACTCCCTAACCCTGTCTCCATCTCTCTCCCTCCTTTCTCCCTTTTCTCTCTCTCTCTTTTCTCTCTCTCCTGTTCTCTGTCTCTGATTCTGTCTTTCTCCTTTTTCTCTCTCTTTTTCTCCTCTCATTCTCTCTTCCATCTATCCCTGTCCCTCCTCACTGTCTCTATCTCTCTCCCTCTAACTCTCTTTTGTCTCTGTCTTTCTCTTTGCTCTCTGTCTCTCCTCTCTTCTCTTCTTCCTCTTCTCCTCCTCCTCCTCCTCCTCCTTCTTCTTCTTCTTCTCTGTCTCTGATCTCTCTCTCACCCCTGTTCCCATTTATTTTCCTTTTCTCTTTTCCTTTTACTCTGTCTCTCCCTGTCTCTGTCTCTCCTGTTCCCACCTCGTTTCCCATCTCTCTCCCTGGCTCTTGTCTTTTCCCATCTCTCTGTATGTCTCTCCTTGTCTCTGCCTCGACCTCTCCTGTTGCCATCTCTGCTCCTGTCTGTGTGCCTGACGCTGCAGCCCCCTCTCCCCTCCTGGGCCAGGCCAGGCCAGGCCAGGCCCACTTGGCTATTAGTCGTTCTTGGGATTGCTTTTTTTCATTGCCTGGTCCCTTTCACTGGAGAAAATGGTTTGGTAATGCTTCTTTTATCACAGAATTAGGGGATTTAGGGCCCAGATCTGACAAAGGGACTTTCATAGGAGCTGGGAATCAGGCGCCAATCAGCCCCACATCTCTGGGGCCTGTGAGCAGAGAGGGAAACCGAGGGATTATGAATGTCCTGTTTACTGAGCCTCCTTCCTGATAGCATCTCAGACCGCTCTGTTGGAGAAAAGAAGTGAGATCCAGAAAGGAGCGGCTGGACCCAGAACAATGTAGGGCTGCTGGCGGTGGGGAGGAAGGCAGCCCAAGATTGGGCCTATTGGGGAAAGAGATTCAAAAGCCATTAGAGAGGCTTAACACTGAGGTTAATCTGCTTTGGCCGTTCATTTGTCAAAAGTGAATTTATAGGTTTGGAAAAATCTTGCCTGTGGCGAGGAGGCCTCAGGAAGCAGCCTCCCCGCTGCCTGCCACCTCCTGGGTCCCCAGCATCCTGCTGCCTCCCTGTCCCCCTCAGCCTGTCCCCCTCACCTTGTCCCTACCAGCCGCTGGCACCCCCGACCCCTTCCTCACTCTTGTCCTGGGTCCCTCACTTTATAACCAGCAACCTCCCCCCACCCCACCCCGCCCCATCCCTGCCGCCTCACTCTTGCCATACCAGCCTCCTTCTGCTCCCAGACCCTCAGCCTTCCTCCATCAGCCTCCTACTTTCATCCTCAGTGTCCTCACTGTGCCTACAAACATCCAAACTCCCCTGTCGCCTTATACCATCCCTTCCATATCCCCTAACTCAGTCCCTACCAGTCCCCCGACTTCTCTGTCTCCTCAGCCTCCTCCTGCCAGCCTCCCAGCCTCCCTGCCCCCTCACCCTTTGGTCCCAGTGTCCCATTTTGTCTCCAACTAAAGAGCCGTAACTAGGGCTAGGTGCCTTGAGCTTTGCCCCAGAGTGCGCAGTGTAGGGGGGCTGATGGCGCTTGGGGGGCTTCAGCTGCTTAATTACCGAGAACAATTCATTAGAAAAGGAAGCCTCCAATACCAGGGCAGCGGCTTTTCCCCTTTCCGTGTGATCTCCCAGCTTCCCTATGGTCCCAGGCTCAGCTGCAGACACAGTTCGTGTTTCTTACCCCGGGAGTGGACATGGCTTGCAGCTCCCTCCCAAGGAACCCTCCCACAGCCCCATCCATCTGCACTGTGCACTCTCCCTCCCTCCTGGCCTCCCTCCTGGGGGCTTCCCTCCTCCTCACTGCCTCCACCCTCCCAGTGTCCAGTGCTCCCCAGCCTCCTCCATCTGTCGGGCCCATCCACCTATCTGTATCTGCCCTGTCCCAGTTGTAGGTCAAGAATCCCAGCCAGCTCTCTGGAGATGACCCCTTCCCATTTAGCTAACGTCCGTACTCAGCTGGGCCTTAGTTACCAGTTATAATTTGTCCCTGGGTCTAGACTTGAAACCCTCCCAGCTCGGCAGGGCCTTCCAGAGCCCTCACTTCCCTGGCGGCCCTATCAATGACTTGGTATCACTGCCGTGCCAAGGGGGGAGAAGGGCACAGGAGGATGAAGTCAGTGTTTCTCCTGTGACCTAGACACCTAATGTCTATTTGCCTCAGTCTCCTCATCTGTAAAATGGGGATAAGCATCTACCTCCCAGGGTTGTGGTGAGGATCAAACCTTAAAATGCTATATAAATGCCTGCTATTTGTTATTATTATTATTAGGCATCCTGGCCTCCTTCCTCTGGATGTTCTTCACTATGGGGATGTCCTTCCTAAAGCGGGACATCCAGAACTAAGCCCACTTCTTCTCATGTTGCTTGCTGAGGGCTGAAGGCAGAGGGACCATGCCCTCCCTCGTTGTGGACAGCAGGCCTCTCAGCGCATGCTAGGATCACATTAGCTGCCACATTGCACTGACTCATGTTGAGCTTGTGGTCCCCTAAGACCTTGAGATCTTTTCCCTTTTTTCTGCCGAATCACGCCTCCTCCATCTTGCACTTGAGAAGTTGAAATGTTGAACCCAAGGGCAATGCTTTACTCTAAGAAAAATCCTTTGGGCCTGTTGTTTTGTTTTGTTTTGGTAAATGTTTAAATTTATCTTAAGCTTAAATATAAAATGAGAAAAGAATATTGCCATGCACGGAGCAGAACATAAGAGAGGGTTCCATAGAAAACAATACATTTCCATTTCAAGAAAGCCTATATAGTAAATCCTGCAGCCTGTTTTCAAAGCTGTCCAGCTTTTCTTTGCTTCCTCGTAGGTTGACTTTTGTTCTCTGCTGTGCACTTTTTACTTTCTTCTTATCCCCCTCTCTTCCCCCCAGAAGATAGTAGGATAAATGCTAGAACCTTACTGTCATTGGAAATGGGTTAACATAGATCTAGAACATATATATCTAGAACAACATTTATCTAGAAGGATATAAAAGTCTTCTAAATTCAGAAAGAAATGAGAGCAAGGGATAGGATGAGGGAGAAGATAAGGGAGGACTCTGAGAGGGTTCATCTGACCTTCAGATGGGTAGATGGGAAGGCACAGGGAACACTCAGCATCAGGTAGGTGAAGAGACCCCAGGCCAAGCTATTGAGTCCAAAGAAATGACTGAACCTGCCAGGGAGTCAACCAGCATGTATTAAGTACCTGCTATGTGCCAGGCACTGTGCTAAGTAAGTGCTGGGCAAAGGCAAAATGGATCGCTGCCTTCGAGGAGCTCACGGTCTAAAGGGGGAGACGTATGAATGGATGGATGGATGGATGGATGAGGCAGGCAAGCCGGCCTAAGGCAGCAAGTCACCCAAAGGGAGAGAAGGAAGGCAATATGTGCTACTGCGGATCAAACCCCACCCACCACCTCAACCACCGTCTCCCTCAGACCTTGATGGAGACAGCCCAGGACCCTGAGCCCAAGAGCCTTGGGGATAGCAGCACCCCTCAAACATGCTTCCAGCCCTGCCCCCACAGCCATCACTGAGGGCAGATATCATGTGGAGAGTGGCCCACCTTGGACATCGCCCCCAGCAGCAATGCTCCCCCACAGGCAGACAAGCAGGGCAGCCCTGGGGTAGCAGTGCCTCCCAGACCACTGGTCCTGCCTCCGGCCCAGCCCCACAGCCTTCAGCCTTCATCCAGGGAGGTCTTTCCTGTGGAGAAGGGGTCAACGGCCAACCACCCACCACCCCTGGGCAGGCAGGCAAGCCAGCCTAGCTGAAGCAGGCAGACACCTGGGAGAGCCTGCAGGCAGCATGGGCCAGGAATGCTTTCCCCTCATCTCTACTCCACCTCCCATCTCCAAACATTTGCACGGGCTGTCCCCTATGCCTGAAGTGCCCTACCTGCTCACCGTTGCTTCAGAGAATCCATCAGGATGCAGCTTAAGCACCATCTTCTGCAAGAAGCCTTTCCTGGTCCCCCTCCCCCACTGCCAGAGCCTTTCTTTCCTTCCCTCCCTCCCTCCCAAACTACCGCCCTTAACCTCTTTGTATCGACTTGTATTTCTACGTCTTTATTGTCTTTCTTATTAGCAGATTACCAGGTAGGGACTGGCTTCCTCCAGCCCCTGGCACCGGGCCTGGCACATAGGAGGCACTTAATACAGGCTTGTTGACTTATCCCTCATCCAGCATCACCTGCCTGGGCCCCAAGATAAATGCCCCTCCCAAAAAATTAGATCACTTTGGATGGAAAAAAATCCAGGTATAAACTGGAGAATTACACACGATTACCACGTTATAAAATATATTTTTTCTATCAATGTTTTGTTTACATTTCTTTAATGTACAAGTCAGATTTAGGGGTGGGGGGAGGGCCAGGAAAGAGCTGCTTCTATCTGAACCCAGGTGGTCTCTGCAGGAACACCGAGTCATGCACATGTTTGCTTCGCCCGGCCAGTATCACCCAATGATGAACCTGGACGGTGCTTAGAGATCACCTCATACGATCCCTCCATTCCCCAGACGGAGCCTTGAGAGGCCTCAGGACCTGGACTGTCAGGGCCAGGAGGGAACCTGAGATAATCCCATTTTCTGGGAGGAAGCGAAGCCTGGACAGCATGGGGCATAAGGGAGAGGGCGCTGGCTTTTCAGTTGGACACACATTCTAACTCTAACACGGACAACCTCCGTGATTGTGGACAAATGGTTGTACCCACTGAGCCTCAGCTCCCCCATCTGCAAAATGGGGGTGATCAGAGTAGCATGAGCCACCGACAGACGTCCCAGGGCGGCTGTGAGTTGAGCCCTTTCTAACCTTGGGAATGTCATCACCATCATGTAGTAGCACATAGTAGGCGCTTAATAAATGTTTATTGATTGTTGATTGATTGATCATCATCAATGACAGAGCTCAGTCACTCAGTGCATGACCTTTGGACAAGCCTCTTCCCCTCCCTCCCTGGGCCTCAGTTTCCTCCTCTGTAAAATGAGGGGCTTGGATCAACTGGTTTCCAAGGTCCCTTCCAGGCTAATGTTCTGTGACCCACAGAACTCTCCGATGAGCTCAGAGCCCCAGCTCCAGGCCTCTGTCCCGGGAGGCTTTGGAGGGGGAGGGACATCAAAGCAGGTGGGCGCCCCCCCCAAATGGGGGAGGTGCTCGGGGCCACAGAGAAGTCCCTGGGGGGCTCTGTCTGGCGCACACTGTCCCAGGCATCCTCGTCGGGCCGCCAAGGATGCACGGCAGCCCTTGTGCTCTTCGGCAATCACCTGGAGCCATCGACAAGAGCGCGTGGCCTCTCGGCCAGCCCTGGTCTCCTGCCATCCTTCAGCTGGGGAGCCATGCCGTGCTGGGTGAGCAGGGCCCGAGCTCTCCCCCAGGCCTGTCTCAGCTCCTGAGAAGTGCAGCCGACTCCGGGCACCATCGCCCCACTGGCCTGCGGGGCCTCCAGGACCCGGACCAAGAGCTCGGCCTCTACCAGCAGCACAGTGAGGGCCGTGTGAACCTTGGGGCAGCCCAGGGCCTTCAGGAACAGAGCACCAGCATCGTCTGAAACAAGCAGGGAGACGGGATGGGGAGTGAGGGGGTGGCAGGGGCCCTCAGCCAGGAGCACAGGGAGCCGGCCACTCACGACCAGCCCTGCCTCTGGTCTGAGAGTGCAGCCTCCCCACAGGAAGGCCCTGCTGCCCGCCAGGAGCGTGGCTCTCTGTGAGCTCTGCCTGGCCTCTCCATCCTCCCCCAGCCCAGCGCTCCGTCAACTTGACCCTCCTCCTGAGCTAGCCTTCCCTCGCCCTGCACCCCCCTCTACACACACACACACACGCACATATGAACACATGCACACATGCGCATACACACCATACATGCACACGTATACACACACATATATGCACATGCCCATTCACACGTATACATACACATATGTGTGCGTACACACATACATTCATACCCCAAAACACACATGTGCATACACATACATACTCGAAATTCACTACTAAAGAATGCAAGCTCCTTGAGGGCAGAAATTGTTTGGGTTTTGTCTCTGTGTCCCCAGCATCTAACACAGCACCTTGTAGATAGGAACAAGCAACACTTCAAATGTGCTGAATTCCCAACTCTGAGCCTTTGCTCAGACTGTGCTCCCTGCCAGAATGCCTCCATCTGGCCCTCCCTCAGTCACTCCCACAATACACAACACAACCAGGCCATGAATCCCTCCCTGCCCCCCAGGGTCTGCTCCTTCTCTGCTGCCTGCCCCTAGACTACAAGCTCCCTGAAGGCAGGGCCCAGGTCCGCATCTGTTGTGGTTTGTCCTTCATTCTCAAAGAGGACCATGACGTCAGGGAGGTGACGCCATGACATGCAAGTGAACTGGATTGAAGCGAGGCGGGGCTGTGCACAATCACCAGCCTCACTTTCTCCTCCGGAGCCACCCGGGTGCAGTGGCCAGATACGGATCAGGATGACTGGAGATGGCCCAGGATACACTGGGGGACCTGGGCCTTTTCAAGCTAAGGTCTTTCCGAGGTCTCAGTTTGTCTGAGGGAACGCTCATTCAGTGATTAAGGCTAGGTAAGAAAGGAGACAAAGAATGGCCTCTTTTACCGAGTCAAAAAAAAAATCAGTTTGGGAGGAAGGAGCCTCAGGGTTTCTGGCCAGAACAGAAACAACTACTGTTTAGCCTCACCCAAGCTTGGAACTTTTGCCGGGGCCTCCTGAAGAAGAGAACTTTCCTGCCTGCTCTCTCACACCTCCGGACCACCCCTCTCCCACCTACCTTGACTCCACCAAAGGCAGCAGTGCCGGAGGCTTTGGAGGACCAGGGGGGCCCGAGCCACTGCCCACCGCTGGGCCTGGGCCCTGAGGGGCGCTCCATCCTCAGCTCTGTCCAGTAGCCGGAGCAGGACGGGGAGCAGGATCTGGGCAAACACAGCTGGCTCTGCAAAGAAGTTGGCTCCATCCTCTTCATAGAGGCTGGGGGGCCTAGGGAAGGGACGGCCACATCAATCCTGCCTCTGGGACCAGGAGCCCTGCCCCACCCCGCACCCAGAGCTCAGCAAGTCCTGCTTGCACGGGGCTGACTGACGGTGACCCGCCACTCCCCAGGGCCCCACTCCAGAGAAATCACAGGCCGAGTAAAAGAACAGCTCAAGCCTGAGTGGAGCTCTGAGGTTTACCAGGCCTCAAATCAGCTCTAAGAAAATAAGTGAGTCTTCCTGAGCTGGCCTCCCCTTACCACGTGGCCCCAGGCCCAGGCTTGCCCCTCTCCTTCAGCTGCCCAGAGCCTACAGGTTCCCTGGCCTGGCCCCCAGGCCCAGGCTAGCCCCCTTCTAGCAGCTGGCCCAGGCTACCCACTTCTAGAAGCTGGCCCAGGCTATCCGCCTTCTAGCTGCTCCCAGGCTAGCCCCCCTCTAGCAGCTGGTCCAGGCTAGCCCCCTTCTAGCAGCTGGGCCAGGCTAGCCCCCTTCTAGGTGCTTCTAGGCTAGCCCCCTTCTAGCAGCTGGGACAGACTAGCCCCCTTCTAGTAGCTGGCCCAGGCTATCCCCCTTCTAGCTGCTCCCAGGCTAGCCCCCTTCTAGGAGCTGGGACAGGCTAGCCCCTTTCTAGCAGCTGGTCCAGGCTAGCCCCCTTCTAGCAGCTGGTCCAGGCTAGCCCCCTTCTAGGTGCTCCTAGGCTAGCCCCCTTCTAGCAGCTGGTCCAGGCTAGCCCCCTTCTAGTGGCTGGCCTGCTCTGCAGAGGACCCAGGCCTTTACCAGCTCATGCCCAGCACTCAGTCTGCTCTGAGGGGCACTGAGCACGTAGAGGGAGATCCAAGGCCTCACCGGCTAGCGCCCACCTCCTCCAGGAGGCCCTCCAGATCACACTGGGGGAGATGGAGCATCAGAAGTGGCCAGGTGTCCTCACAGGCCCCAAAGTGTGTCCCAATGACCTGCAGCAGAATGAGCAGCCCCTGGTTGGCCTGCAGTGTCGTGCCAGCCTCCCAGGGCTGGCCTCCCATCTGTTGGGCCAGCAGACTGGCGAACATGGATGCTTCCAGCCTCACTGCCCGGTCCTCGTCCTGCAGCAGGAAAATGCCAGCGTTCAGAAGCCTGAGGGGAAAAGTATGGTCAGGGGAGCCAGGGCACGTCCAGGCTGGGGGTGTCAGCTGAAGAGAAGAGTGGCAGGGGAACTGAGCCAAGGAGGAGAAAGGCGGCAGTTACTGCGAAGGCAGGCGCTTCCAAGGCACCAGCCTCTCCTCTGCTAACCCACGAGGGCAGAGCTGCCCACAGTCTCGCCTGTATGTGGACGTGAGGCCCACTCTTCTGCACCAGTGTGCCTTCATCATGATGGGGGCGTGAGAGTCATACACCTCTGGCGGATGAGGGAGGGGGACCAGGTGGCCTGAGGTCCCCTTCAGGTCTACAGCCAGGAGCCTTGGATTTCCATTATACAGATAAAGAGATTGAGGCCCAGAGAGGTTTCATGGTCACACAGCCTGCAAGATACGAAGGTTGTTCTCCCGACTCCCGGCCCAGTTTTCTGCTCCCGGTGCCACCCCGGCTCTCGAGAGTCCTTGCCCCCAGCCCTCACAGCTTCACCAGGGCCACAACCCTTCCACCTCGCCCTCAGAATCATCATCCAGTCACCACTACTGTTGCCTCTGGAAAGGCCGTGTCAATGACCTTGGCCACCGCATGGCTCCACTCACCATCCCTGTGACCTCTCAGGCCAAAACACCCCTCCCTGGCCCCCACTCTCCCATTGCAAAGTAAGCCTCCTGAGGGCAAGTACCTTCTCTTGTTCAGGTATTTCTATCCCCATCACTTGTGTTTAGCACACAGCAAGTGCTTAATAAATGCTCATTCATTCATTCCTTCTGCCTAAGAACACCTGCGGCAGGCTGGGGGGCCTGCCCCGCCCGCAGAGCAGAGCCCCATCTGCACCTGCATTTTCCCCTCCTTCCTAAAGCCTTCCTTGATGATAGCGGCCCACACCAGATTCTCCCTTCTCTCATCCCAGCCGCACTGGTATACCTGCTGCTTTCTGCACAGGGCACCCCATTTCCTGCCTCTGGGCCTTTGAACAGGCTAGCCCTTTTGCACTGCTCGTCCACAATTAGACCTCATTCATAGCTGGGCGCTGTTCACTTGCTCCAGGTGACTTGAAGCTTACTTGAGCTGGCTGTCCCCTGCCACATCATCCCTAGAAGAGGCCATTCAGTCTGGCCTTGGCCACTCTCAGTGACAGGGAGCTCACTACATCACCAAATACTCCATCTGATTGTAGGAAGCTCTGTCTTTATCTCGGGCTGAAATCCGCCTCCTTAGGGCATCGTGCTTGCTGCCTGTCTTTTGAGAAGCATGAATCTCTTCTCACCAGTGGGGCTGTGAAGTCCATGAAGGCAGGGACCACATTTTCCCTCCTTCCTGATGCCCTCACGGAGCACAGCCCAGGGCTAAGGAACCTCAGAGCAGGAAGGAGAACTCCCCTAAGCCAGATTTGACTAAGGCTTTCCCGACAGATGGCTTTCGGCTAGCTGACAGCCCCTGCCATCTGGGGTCAATGCGACTTGTTTGGAAATTTCCTTACCATCGACCCCAAAGCTGCTTGCCCGTAGCTGAGAGGACACAGCTGGAGAGCCCTTCGAGGCCAGTGGGTTCAACCCTCTCATTTTACAGAAGGGGAGACTGAGGCCCACAGAGATAAGCTGGTAAGGGGCAGTGCTGGGATTCGAAGCTAGCTCCGAACTCCAATTACAGCCTTCTTCCTGCGGCCCTGTGCAACCTTCCCTCCAGCGCTCCTGGTTCTTGCCGCCCTTCATGTCTCCCCTGAGACTAGACGCTTTTCCAGACTAGATGCTTCTGGTTCCCCAATCAACGCCCTCCCAGGCTTCCCTTCAGCCCTGGTGGGGGCCAGATCCCAAGGTGAGTTGGCCAGTGTGCCCCATCCCCAGCCCCAGAGGCTCTGGAGCAGCTTACCGGAGAGCCAGGGCTGCCAGGGAGGGCCCAGGGCCTGCCCAGGCTCTGACCACTACCCGCACCCCGGCCAGGCGGAGGGATTGCGCTGCCGCCAGTCTCAGATCCTCACCGGTGCGGGGCTCACTCCAACGTTCGAGAACCAGGCTCCAGCGGCCCAGGGCAGGAAGGTCCTCGGGCCTGGGAGGAGCACAAAGACAGAAAGCAGGGACGCTGTCAGGGTGAGAGCAAAGCCATCGGGGAAGGCCAGAAAGAGGTCCCTGGCCCAGGCTAAGCCCTGGGCTCCCAGGGATCAGATCCCAGGGTGGGAAAGTGGAAAGAGTCCCGTTCAGAGTCACGAGGTCTGGGTTCGAATCCCAGCCCTGCTGATACAGAGAGGGAGAAGGGGAAACGGAGGGCTATTATGGACGATGAAGATAATCATGTAAAGGAAAGCTCGTCCTGGATGTGGAGAGAGCGACAAAGGAAGGACGGAGGTGAGCGCAGAGGGCAGCGCAACACTGTCTAAAGTCCCAGCGGGCTGGCTGTGAGCAAGCCGCTCACCTCCTCAGAGCCTCAGTGTCTCCCTCTCTCAAATAGGATCGTAAGCCGCTCTCCCTCCCTTGTTTAAGGGACAGAATCTGTCCACTCTGAAGAGCTGCCAATGAACAATGGGCCTGGGGAACTCCCAGCGTGGGAACTCTGGCCCTGCTGCAGATCAGCCACCCACATGTGACTGAGCATCTGCATGAGCTGCCTGGGCTCAGAGGTCACACAGCAGGACTTGAACCCAAGCCCTCCTGACGGCAATACTGGCGCTCTGTCTACCACGCCCCTGCGGGCGCTGCTCCTTCCTCCCCTGCCTCTTCCAGGGGGCTCCGAGGCTGCATGGAGGGTCCTGCCATGATGCCAGGGGGTGCCGAGGATGAAGACCAGCCTGCCTGAGTGCCAAAAGGCCCCTCCCCAGGAGGCCGCCTGCCCGCCAGCTGCCAGGGGATTCATTTCTCTGGACAGTGATTAACCCCATCTCAGGCACTTTCCAGACAGCCATGAGACCTTGGGCAAGTCACATCACCACCTGTCTGCCTCAGTGGCCTCATCTGTAAAACAGGGATGAGAACAGCACCTGCCCCCAGGGCTGTTATAAAGACTCAATGAGATATCTGTAAAGCGTTTTATAAAACCTTAAAATATCATAGAAATGCTAGCTATTACTGATACCAAGCCAGGGAGGAGTCCGAGGGGCCACAAAGCCGAGGTCCTCCACCCTGCGGGCAGCACGGACCAGCTCGGAGGAGGCGCCTTCCTGCGGGCCAGGCTCTCCCTTCAAACCTCTAGCGCTCCAGACGTCCTGGGCCCTGCGTCCGCGACTTCTGCCTTTTTGTATCCCCAGTGCTCGGCACACAGTGGGTGCTTAATAAATGTTTGCTGACTGTTTCCTGTGCCTGCAATGCCCTCTCCCTCTCCAAGCCTGGGGACCATGTAAGTCCCCAGAGCTGGCAGAGACCCCGGGGCCCTCCCCGAATGAGAATGCCCTCCCCAGCGCCTGACAAGTGAATGGCCAGTGGCTCTGCCTGGACACCTCCAAGGAAGGAGGGCAGCTGGCCCTGCCCTGGACAGCCCTGACGGTTAGAACCCGGTTTTGATTTTTCTCTTGGTCACTTCTCCTAATGCTGTGGGGTCTGTCCTCTGGGGTCACGCATCAGTCGGATCGCTTTGTCACAGACAGCAAACAATCAGGCCTGGAAGGGGCCGGGGGCCATAGGGTCCAACCAGGCCCCTGAGAGGGAACCGCCTCCACTCAAAGACCTCCAGTGACAGGGAGCTCACCACCTGTTTGGGCAGCCTGGTTGAGCTCAAGCTTAAAGCTGCCTCTCTAGAACACCAGGTTCCACCATCGGAGGCTGCACAGAACACCCCGACCCCCTCCCATGACCCACCTTCAGATAGCTGAGGGCACCTCTCATGGCCTCCTGAAGCTTCCTCACAAGCGAGGCCAGAACACTTGGCCCCCCTTTAAATTCTGAGTCCAATGCCGCCTCCTCCAGGAGGTCACCCCTGATCCTTCCAGAGGCTGACGGCCTTCCCCATCAGCCCTCACCTCACATGGCACTTTCTGGCTCTCTAGGAGCCTTATCGTGAAAGGGTGCGTCTAACAGTGGGTTTGTCTGGCCTCCACAGCTAATAGCGCCCCTGCTGCACTTTGAGGGTCACAGAACCCTTTACAGACAGAATCACTATGAGGAAGGGTGTGCAGGTATTGTCACCTCCATTGTACAGATGAGGAAACTGAGTCTCAGAGAAAGCGAAGTGACTCACCCAGGGTGACTCATCCAAGACTCAAGCTGCTAGAACGGCACAGAACCTTTAAGAACACGTCATCTGACCCACTTCAGTTAAGATGAGGACACTGAGGCCCGGAGAGTTGAAGGGGGAGCGAGGAGCGGAGCTGGGGGCTCAAGACCAAGGTCACAGGACCACAGGGGCACAGTCTTAGAGCCGGAGGGGACCCAAGAGGCCATTTAGCCCAATCTCCATATTTGCAGATGAGTAAACTGAGGCTCAGGAAATGAAGGCGTCTGCTGAAGGTCATCCCGGTCCAAAGGGGCAGGTCAGTGTGCCCCAGCTCCTCTGACCCCAAGGTCAGGGCTCCAGGGGTTCTGAGCACTCCCCACTCCCACCCCTGTCAGGGCTGAGCCAGGGCCCAGAGAGGGCCCTGGGGAAAGGGTTGAGGGGGGACCTACCCCAGGGCCAGGAGCAAGCTGAGGGCACACAGCGCCCTGCCCAGAAGGGTGGGGCTGGCGCCGGCCATCTCCACCAGGGACAGCAGTCTATCCAGGCAGGCTGGAGGCGGGGCTGGCGAGAGCAGGTCAGTGCGGGCAGAGGGGTCCTCATGCAGGTGCACCAAAGCCTCCAGGTGGAGCTTCAGGCCTTCGGGGCTGCCTCCGTCCTGCAGCACGGGCCACAGGGTCTCCTGAGGGGGAGGCCAAAGAATCAGGCTTAGAGCCCAGCCCGTCCTTGTCATGTCCTAAGGCCCCTGGGCCTTCCAGCCTGGCTCTGGCGCCTCTTCGGGGGCATCGAGACCGCTGACAAAGCCTCAGCTCAGCGAGCACCACCCCCGGTGTGGACGCCAGCTCACAAGCAAGCTCCTGCCCAGGGCCATGAGATGGTTGGGCTTTATCTGCTCGTTCCCTGGCTCCTCTCCCTGCCCTGGGTGGCTGAGCTCTCAACAGCCCCCGCTCCCCTAACTGTGCTGAAATGCATTCAGGGCAGTTACTGCCCCCTTGGGCTCAGCCCACACACAGACGTGGGCAGAGAGAGGATGGAGGGAGGGAGGCCGAGGGCAGGGGCTCACCAGCAGCAGGGCCCGAAGAATGCCGGCCACGGGCTTGCAGCGGCCCCCTTCTTCCAGCACCCAGGCCAGGACAGCCTGGCGCACCTCCGGGTCTGGCCCTCGCAGCAGGGAACCCAGGGCCTGGGTCCGGCTGGGATCGGCCAGCCTCCCAGCCTCCCTGCAGAGGAATCTGGCACTCTCCTGTCGCAGCACGCTGGCACCCACCTGAGAACCAAGGAAAGCCCATAAGCTGGCATGGCCTGAGCACCTACTGTGTGCCCAGCCCTGCCCCCAAGGAGCCCACCCAGCCAGGGTGTGTTCACCTGGCCTTGGTCGGGCTCTCTCTGGCTTCTGCAAGGCAGTGTAGGCCAGTGGAAAGCACAGAGGGAGGCATGGGGCCCTGGACTCTTCTGCTCCTTGGGCCCTGCCTTGGGCCCTTGGACCTTTCCTTCTCTGGGCCTCAGTTTCCCTCTCTGTAAAATCAGGGTAAACCCAACAGCAGTACTCCCAGTGCTTCTCCCTCTGAACCAGTGCCCTCCACAGGACTCCTCCCTCTTCACTGCTGCTGATTGCGGTCCGTTTCCCCCCCTCATGGTCTTCACGATGGACCTGCCCAGGCCGCCGGCTCCAGACAGGGGCTCCAGGGCACCCTCCCTCTTCCGACATGGCATCAGACGACGATGTCTAAGCTCTTGAGGCCAGGGAGGCCCTGCCCAGCAAGGGGCCCGCCCTCCCAGGCGTCCTCTGGCCTGGCCCCAGACCACAAAGGAGCCGGCCCAGCCTCCTCTTACACCCAGTGCCCCAAGTCTGGGCCCACGTGCCAGGCTTCTACCTGAGTATCTGGCCCACAGGGGCCCAGCTCCTGGGCCACAGCGGCCTCAACCTGCCTCAGGAAGTCTGTGCTGCAGCCGCCGGTCAGCAGGGAGAGAAGCCGCAAGTAGGCCGAGCGGATCAGTGGGCAGCGCTGGGCAGGCGTGAGCAGCCAGAACACGGCCTCCACCTGACGCACAACAGCCTGCAGGCCCTGGAAGGCCCGGCTGCGGACAGAGAAAAGCACGGGCTCAGCCCACAGTGGCCACCTATGGGCCTCCCCTCCTCCCCACCACCCCTCAGAGTCCTCAGCCCAGGTGCCTCCTCCTCCAGGAAGCCCACCCTCATCCCTGACTTGTTTTGTCTTCTCCGCCACAAAGGACCAGCCTTGTGCTAAGGGACCTGCCTGCCCACCTGCCCCTCCATACATCTGGAACTGCTGAGGCTACATGAGTTTGTCATCCCCACTTCATGGCTTCATGAAGTCTGCACTTTGCACACAGTAGGAGCTTAATAAAGGCTTGTTGGATTGAACGGATCAGTAGAAAGAACACTGGGCTGGGGGTGTCTAAGGATCTAGGCTTGTGTCACAGAATCTCACTCCCCAAAGAGATCCACCACGCTCCCCTCCCCCCAGGCTCCCTCAGCCTCTGCTTGGAAGCTCTGGTGCCAGGCTCTGGTGTGTGCACCCCCAGGAGACCCCGGGCAGACCCCCACGCCTGGTCCCAGTGTGTGCACCCCAAGGAGACCCCGGGCAGACCCCCATGCCTGGCTCTGGTGTGTGTACCCCCAGGAGACCCCGGGCAGACCCTCACGCCTGGCCCTAGTGTATGCACCCCAGGAGACCCCCACGCCTGCCCTAGTGTGTGCACCCCCCGGACGCCCCCGGTCCGCCCCCCCCCCCCGCCCTAGTGTGTGCACCCCCAGGAGACCCCGGGCAGACCACCACGCCTGGCCCTAGTGTGTGCACCCCCAGGAGACCCCGGGCAGACCCCCACGCCTGGCTCCAGTGTGTGTACCCCCAGGAAACCCCGGGCAGACCCCCCCTTAACAATGAGGGGGAATAGCTAATATTAATCCAGCTGTTCACTGGCATCCATACGTCATCTCAGTTAAAAGATCTGAGCCTCAGTCTCTCTCTCTGTAATACGGGCACTTGGACTCAGCCTCAGTCCCAGAATCACAGGATCTAGGCTCAAATCTCACCTCTGGTGCTTACCAGTTGCACAACCTTGGACAAGTCATTTTACCTCTCCTGGCCTCAGTTTCCCCATCTGTCAAATGATGACGTGGGAGCCCTGAGGCTTCTTAAGGAATTCCCTTTCAGCTCTCAATCTCAGATCCCACACGCTCAACCTTAGGGAGCACTGAGTGCAAAGCCTTCATTTGACAAATGAAGAGATTGATCTGGGGAGAGTGACTAGTCCAAGGCCACACAGCCAGTAAGTTTCTCCCCTGGAACCCAATCCCAGAGCCCTGACTCTCCGCAGCCCAGGCCCCGGCCTCATCTGCCCGTGGCTGCCCACCGCCCCTCTGCAGCACCCTGCCCCGCCTTGAGCGCCGCACCCGCCCCCCTCCCGGGAGACCATTCAGCATTGGCCCAACAGGCCCTCTGGGCCTGCCCCACCTCCCACCCCAGGATGGGCCTGAACCCAGGACCTGGCCAGCCTCGCTGGCCGCTCAGACCCCGCCGAGAGAAGGACAAGGAGAAAGCCCCCGAGATCGGCTCACCAGGCGCCGTCCCGGGCCAGAAGGGCCTGGGCCTGCAGCAGCCGCCCATGCAGTGTGTTGTGGGGGCCAGGCTCCGCTAGTCCCCTCAGCAGGAGCAGCAGGACGTCCTCCAGTTCCGCCAGAGGCACAAAGGGCACCAGGGCACGGGCGGACATTGCCCGCGTGGCATAGACCGGACTCGCTGAGAGATGAAGCAGCCGCTCCTGGAACCGGGCCGTGCGGCTACGAACGAGGCCAAACCCACGTGAGGCCCCCGGCCCTTTGTGGAGCCCCAGGCTTCCCAAGCCCCTCCACCGAGTGGGCCCGGGCGTGTAGGCCGGGCTCTCTTCAGGCAATGGCCCCTTACAGACACGGCCAGGACCATGTTAGCTCAGGACCGCGCCGGTCACTCCTGGCCTGGCCATCGGCCAGAGCTGCACCGACAAGTGAGGCGCAGTTGGCACAGACGCTGAAAGCCAAGCCAGGGGCCGGGGGCCAGGGGGCCTCAAGTGGGACGAGCTGAAGCCAGAGACAGGCCCCCTCTGGATTCCACTTTCCCTGTGTGTGGCGGCAGCGGCCACTGCCCTCCACCGTCATCTATCTGTCTTCCCGTCTCCAGACCAATGTGGCCTAGGCCCAGAGGAACAGAGATCGAGCCTAGAAATGCCGCCATGCTCCCAGGCCAGTGTCAGAGGCACCGGGCACCAGTGACGCGATCAGACTGTCCCTCCTGGCAGGGCCCTGGCCTGTCTCACCCTCCCTCCCCCCTGGGTGGGCCCTGGCCCCCATGGGCACTCCTCCCTCCACACCATGTGCCCTCCCAAGGCCTAGTACCTGGTCAGATGCTCTGTGCCAGGCTGGAGTTTGGCCAGGAGGGTGAGGACGGCGTGGAGGGCAGGGTGGAGGCAGCTGTCCCCTGGGGCCCCCAGGGAAGAGAGCAGTGGGGCCAGGAGAACAGCTTCCAGAGGAGGGTACAGGGTGAAGAAAGCTTCTGGGCTCAGGCCTTTGTGGGAGCCACTGTCCTCCCGGCTCAGGCTCTGACCCAGAAGTCGGCCTATCAGGGCACCTGGAGAGGCAGACACGGGACCATAAGTCCACCGGCTCAGCCCAAGGAAGGGCTGCTAAAACATCAGCCCTGGGACCCTCCCTTCCCCGCACCCCCGACCCACCACATCTGGAGGAGAAAGCACCAGCAGAGCCCTTCACTCACCAAAGAGCTGGGTGCCAGCGTTCCTCATGGCCCAGCAAGGGGAGCCCAGTGCCCCTAAACACAGCTCGAGAAGAGGAGCGGCCCATTCCAGCGTCGGGGCTCCCAGGCCAGCCCCCCGCACCAAGGCCTGGAGCACGTGCAGAGCAGAGACCTGCAGGAGAATGGGCGGCCCAGTCATCCTTCCCACACCCCCGGGGGCTCCCAACGCATCTCCCAGTGTCTCCTGGCCACATCCCCGTCCCTTTAGGACAAAGAGCTTAGATGTGGCCGACCTACAGGCCTTCAACAGGGACGTGCCAGCACATCGATTTAATACCCTGAATTACATGAGCCAATGATAGAACGGGGGCGTCAGAGCTGGCAGGGGGCCTAGAACGGGGGGCGTCAGAGCTGGCGGGGGCCTTAGATCAGGGGGTGTCAGAGGCGGGAGGGGCCCTAGAACGGGGGACATCAGAGAGGCGCCTTAGATCAGGGGGCGTGAGAGCCGGGAGGGGCCTTAAAACAGGGGGTGTGAGAGCCGGGAGGGGCCTTAGA
>NW_020953945.1:2092454-2097501 GCF_900497805.2 Vombatus ursinus | reverse complement strand
GGCAGGGGCCTTAGAATGGGGACGTCGGAGCCGGCAGGGGTCTTAGAATGGGGACGTCAGAGCCGGCAGGGGCCTTAGATCGGGGGGCGTCAGAGTCGGCAGGGGCCTTAGAACAGGGGGCGTCAGAGCCGGGAGGGGCCTTAGAACAGGGGGCATGAGAGCCAGCAGGGGCCTTAGAACAGGGGACGTCAGAGCTGCCAGGGGCCCTAGAACAGGGGGCGTCAGAGACGGCAGGGGCCCTAGAAAAGGGGACGTCAGAGCCAGCAGGGGCCTTAGATCAGGGGATGTCTGAGCTGGGAGGGGCCTTGGGAATCATCCGTTCTGAACGTTCTCATATCACAGACAAGGAATCTGTGACCCAGAGGAGAGAAGTGGCCAATCCCAGGGCTCCTGGGCAGTCCACCCTCCTATAGACCTGCACCCTAAGGCTTCCCATTTTCAGTCTTGTCTTCCCAGCCAGACACTTGAAGCCCTTCACGGTGCTGGAAACACCATCGCTTAGGCCCCACAAATACTTGTGCAGAGGCTCGTGGGCAGAGGGATGGTAGCTGTGCCCTCTGTGGTCAGCGGGTCAGTGAGGGGACAGCAGGACAGCCTTGCTGCAGCTGGTCGGATGATGTAACATCACCGTGTGACAGGCCTCCAGCAGTCCTGAGATGTTCTCTAGCCCAATGAGCAGGGCGGGAAGAGGAGCGAAGGCAGACCGAGGCCTGGGGTCTGGTTGGGGCCATTGTTGGGAGGAGACAGGAACAAGGGGCCTGAGGGGAGGGGGTGGTGGCCTCTGGTTCACCGAGGCGTTGAGACTGGGAAGGAAGAAGAGTGACTGGCACGGGAGGGATGGCCTGGGCAAGAACCAAGGGCCCACTGAGGCTGATGGGCACAGAAGCTCAAGGTCAGCTTGAGGACACTCAGAGGTCATTCTCACAGAAGTAGCGCCTTCATGGGGAATGACTGGGGCGGGGGGACATATGCCCAGAGGGGTCATGACAACCAGGATGATCGTCCCCCTGGGGGAATCGAGGCAGGACCCCCGCAGCCCCCAACCAGACGGACAAACAGTGTTTGCCTGGAGCCAAGGACTACGTGGGCTCCCTGTTGGGCTCCTGGGGCCAGGCTGTGGGGGCTGGGCTGGGAACGAGGCTGAGGCCCTCCGAAGGACTAAGGACCATGGCCCATTGTCCTCCCAGGCAGGGAAGGGCAGCCCACACCCCTCACCTGTGGCAGGTCCAGCGTCTGGTCCCAGACCTGAGGCAGGGGCCTCCTGGCCAGCTCAAGCAGCGTGCTCACACAGCAGGTCAACAGGGGCCGGGCACCAGTCGGTGGCTCCCCTGCCACAATGCACTGGATGAAGAGGGGGAACCCCGCCGCCCGGCGTGTCACGGAGCTGTTCCGTGGACCACTCAGCAATTCCAGGCCCTCGGAGGCAAAGCGGGAGACAGGATAAGCAGGGGGAGAACAGAGCAGGAGGGGTCGGGGGTGATCCCGGCCCCATCCCTCTGCCCGCTAGGCTTCCCCTGGGTTGTGGGGGTGCCTGTGAAGGCACAAGAGGAGCCCAAGGAGGGCTGACGCGGGTGACACCAGGGAGGGAGCTGAGGGGGCAGGTACCTGCGACAGTAGCTGCTGGGGAAGTTCCTGCAGTTCTGGGTCAGGCTGGCTCAGCAATGCCCTGCAGACCGTGGTGAGGCCGGCAGCACAGCCCTCCAGAGCGCCCTGTTGGGAGGAGGGGCAGGAGAGGAGAGGGCTGGGACCAGAAGGGGGCAGCCTGCACCAGGCAGAATGTGCTGTGAGAATCTAAGCCTTGGGCCTGGTTGTACAGGGCATGGTGGGGAAAGGTTTTTGGTGAGGGAAACTGAGGCCAAGGAAGGGCAATTAGGACAGGCCATGTTGGTCACCGAGGTCCACCCCAGCCATAGCCACACCTTTCCTTCCAGGGCCGCAGCCTCAGGAGGCTGGAAGCCGGGGGGCCCAGGGCCCACCCCGGCACACCTGTCTAGCTGGGGAAAGGCAGGCCACTCACCCAGTGGCGGCACCTGAGAAGCAGCCCCTGCAGGGTGGCCACAATGGTCTGCAAGCCTTCCACAGGCAAAAGAGGAAGCTTCGAGTCAGTGGCTGGCAGGGCCGGCAGCAGGACCTTCTCGGCCAGGCCTCCCAGAAGCAGGCCGATCTCCTGGATGTGAGCGTGGGGGCGTGAGGGAGGCTGCGGGCCACAGGGCCCGGCCCAGCTCCAGCAAGGAGAGCGCCCCAGGCCGACAGCCCAGCTGGGGCAAAAAAACAGCCCTGAAGAGCCTCCCCAGCCTCCCAGCCCAGGCAGCAGAGCCAGCTCTGTCCAGGTCAAGGGGGATGGAGAACATGACCTCCCCAACACAGGTGTCCCCACCCCACCCCAGGGCCCTCTTCCCCTCCCCTGCCCCAGCCTGCCCGGGGGCATCTCTGATAGGAGGCAGGGCCCAGAGGAGGAGGAGGAGGAGTGTGCTGGTCCAAGGATGGAGGCCTAATTGGGGCAGGGGGCAAGGGCCTATGTCTGTGCCAGACTGTGGGAGGAACAGAATCTCAGCACTGGGGGGTGGGGGGAGGGTCGGGGGCCTCCAGCCCAACCAGGATCCGCCTGAGTGTCTTCACTCTAACATCCTTGAGGAGGGGTCATCCAAAGTCCTGGAAGACCTCCAAGAACGAGGAGCCCATTTCCCTTCGGGGCAGCTCCCAACAGCAGGACATCTTTCCTTAACTCAAACCTAAATGCGCCTCTTTGTAGCTTCCCTCAGGGGTCTTGATTCAGCTTCCTCCACACGACATGTCCCCCCTCGGCCTTCTCTTCTCCACACTCAACATCCCCAGTTCCTTTGCCTGGTCCACGTCTGCCAGAGCCTCCAGCCCCCTCTCAAGGTCCTTTCTATAGGGCATGCCTGTCCACCTCGGGCTGCCTCTGTGGTCTCCTTCCTCCTCTGGGTAGGAGCCACTGTCCCCCATGACTGGGCAGTCCTGTCTACTCCCGGCACACGGCCTGGGGCCCTGGGCCAGAGGTCACCCTCAGTGACCTCACCCTCACTACACCTGTCCACACTGGGCAGCCTTAGTGAATGTCTCCTTCCTCCTCTGGGTAGGAGCCTCTGTCCCCCATGACTGGGCAGTCCTGCCCTCAGAGGCCACCCTGAGTGACCTCACTCTTACCTTTGCGGAGATCCAGCAACAGGTCAGAATGCATCCCTGCTCCTCGGACAGCAAGAGCGGGGGCTCTCCCTCCTCCTCCTCCTCCTCCTCTTCAGACCTCAGGCCCGCAGCTCTGCCTTGCCACACAGCAGCATTGATGGCCAAACCCATGTTGGCCAGGGAAGGTGCAGCAGCTGCTAAGACGAGGGTGGAGTGAGGGCCGTCAAGGGGCAAGAGCAGAGGGAGAGGAGCTCCCAGAGGATCCAGGGAGCTGGGAGCCTGGGCTTTGGGAAGCAGGGCAGGGTAGGCCCTGGGAGAAGAGCTGGATATAGGCTCCAGGGCACACAGGGACGAGCCTCCCTGTTCATGGTGGGGCAAGGAAGGTGGTGGGACCCACCTGGCTGCAAATCTTCTCCAGAACCCTGCAGTACGGCCAGGAGAAAGGAGGCCACCTCAGCCAGCGTCTTCACGGTAGCCAAGAGCAGCTCCTGCCAGGACCCCTGCGTAGAGGCCTGCCGCATGGACCGTCCCGTGCAGGGGGCCTCCAGGAGGCATCGACGCAGGGCACACAGAGGTCCTGAGAAAGGGATACCTGCTCCATCAGCTCCCTGGGCCTTCCCTGCACCCTCATCCCTCCTTTGCCTGGCCCCACCCAGCTCCAGATTATCTCCTAGCCCAGCCTGGCCTTGAGAGAGCCCCAAACTCCCCAAAGCCCCCGTTGACAATGGCTGCCTGGAAACCACCCTTAGGAGGATAAAGGGGGATGGGGTGGGCAGGGGCCAAGGGCAGCAGGGAAGGGAAGAGTGAGACCTGGGGCACAGAACGGGTGGGACAAGGAGAGGACACTGTGGGGACGATGGGAGGGAAGAGAGAGCACAGAGAAGGAAGCCAGCGGGGAGGAAATTACCTGGAGGATGCCATGGGGAAGAAAAAGAATGAAGGGACAGTGAGAGAAAGGATCAAACTGGGGGCAGAGTCTAGAGAGAGGGAACTGGGGGGACACAGAGGGAAGAGATGGAATTACGAATATAGAATGAGACACAGGGGAAAGGGAGAACTCAGTGAAACAGGGAGACAACTGGGGGGACACTGTGGCAAAGAGATAACTGAGGGATGTAGTGGGAGTAAAAAGTAGAACTAGAACAACAGACTGGGGAAAGGGAAAGAGCACTTGGCACAAGAGAAAACTGATGGAACATAATGGGGAAGAGAAAGAAGCAGGGGCACCCAATGGTGAGGAAAGAGAAACAAAGGCAGACAAAGGTGAGGAGAGAAGTGGGGGCACCCAATGGTGAAGAGAGAGAAACAAGGACACACAAAGGTGAGGAGGGAAGCAGGGGCACCCAATGGTGAGGAGAGAGAAACAAGGGCAGACAAAGGTGAGCAAAGAAGTGGGGGCACCCAATGGTGAAGAGAGAGAAACAAGGGCAGACAAAGGTGAGGAGAGAAGCAGGGGCACCCAATGGTGAGGAGAGAGAAACAAAGGCGCACACGGGTAAGGAGAGAGAAACAAACGCAGACAAAGGTAAGGAGAGAAGTGGGGGCACCCAATGGTGAAGAGAGAGAAACAAGGGCAGACAAAGTTGAGGAGAGAAAGGGGGGCCCCCAATGGTGAAGAGAGAGAAACAAGGACACACAGAGGTGGGGAAAGAAGCAGGGGCACCCAATGGTGAGGAGAGAGAAACAAAGGTGCACACTGGTAAGGAGAGAGAAACAAAGGCAGACAAAGGTGAGGAGAGAAGTGGGGGCACCCAATGGTGAAGAGAGAGAAACAAGGGCAGACAAAGGTGAGGAGAGAAGCAGGGGCACCCAATGGTGAGGAGAGAGAAACAAAGGTGCACACTGGTAAGGAGAGAGAAACAAAGGCAGACAAAGGTGAGGAGAGAAGTGGGGGCACCCA
>NW_020953945.1:2068991-2092354 GCF_900497805.2 Vombatus ursinus | reverse complement strand
GGCAGACAAAGGTGAGGAGAGAAAGGGGGGCCCCCAATGGCCAAGAGAGAGAAACAAGGACACACAAAGGTGGGGAAAGAAGCAGGGACACCCAATGGTGAGGAGAGAGAAACAAAGGTGCACACTGGTAAGGAGAGAGAAACAAAGGCAGACAAAGGTGAGGAGAGAAGTGGGGGCACCCAATGGTGAAGAGAGAGAAACAAGGGCAGACAAAGGTGAGGAGAGAAAGGGGGGCCCCCAATGGTCAAGAGAGAGAAACAAGGACACACAAAGGTGAGGAGAGAAGTGGGGGCCCCCAATGGTAAAGAGAGAAACAAGGGCAGACAAAGGTGAGCAGAGAAGTGGGTGCACCCAGTGGTGAGGAGAGAGAAACAAGGACACACAAAGGTGAGCAGAGAAATGGGTGCATCCAATGGTGAAGAGAGAGAAACACGGGCAGACAAAGGTGAGGAGAGAAGTGGGGGCACTCAACAGTGAGAAGAGAGAGAAACACAGGCATACAATGGTGAAGAGAGAGAAGCAGGGGCACAGACAGGTAAGAGAGAAAAAGCGGCACTCAGTGATGAACAAAGACAATGGAAGGACATAGATTGGGAAAGAAAAACAGGGGCCTACTAGGGAAGAGAGAACTGAGCAGCACAGTAGGGAAAGTGAAGAAGACACAGTGAGAAGGAAAGAGAACGGGGCGTAGGGAGAGGCAGAATGAGGGCGAGAGAGAACTCCCAATGGGAGACCCAGGAGCGGGGGGAGACAACAGGATTAGAGGCTCCCCATCCCCCAGGAGCCCCACCATGGAGCGGCTGGAGACAGGCAGCCTGAAGCAGGTCTTGCTGGGCTGCAGTGAGACGCTCTTGCAGCAGTCGGAGAAGGTAGGAGATGAGAATGAGGCTGGGGCAGCCCAGGACTGGGCCCTCCTCCTTGGGCCTGGGGACTATGTTCTGGAGGGTGTCGCTGTCCACTCTGACAAAGAGGAGAATGTACATTGCCTGTCTGCGGTCCCAGGGCTCAGGACAGAGAAGACAACTCTGGTTCCCTCCAGCTTCAGGGAGCCCTGGCCAAGACCACCGAGCCCCACCACCGCCCTTCACCCCAAGTGGACCTCAGAGACAGGATGGAGGAAAGGGGGGCCTGGGGCCAAGGGGGACCCTGAAGGCTGAAGTGGCCCCAGGGGGAGGGGAAGAAAGGAAGGGCAGTCTGAGTCCCTGAGTCCACCTTGCCCCCATTCTCCATCCCAAAGCCTTACTTCTGCAGCAAAGTCTGCATCATGAGGGCCCCAGCTTCCACCTCCTGCCCACGGGCACTGCTCAAGGCCTGGCATGCCCGCTCCAACAGGGCTCCAGCAAGGTCTATGGGCAGAGCAGGAGGAAAGTAGAGAAGCAGAAGGCTGGCAGCTGGCTCCCGGATCTGGGGGAGGAGAAGCAAGGGTCAGGCTCTGCTGGGCTTGCCTGGGGACAAGGGCAGGGTGTCCTCATCCGCACCCAAAGTCATCACAGCATCCTTCTAAACTGTCTCCCTGCTTCTCATCCCAGATCTGGACAGATCACAGGTCTACTGGACCAGCCCTGAGCTCTCTGCTGGCGCCTCACAGCGCCCTGGAGTCAACACATCCAAGATGGAACTCATCTGAGCCCCCCCTTTCTGAATGCCCCTTTTTCTATGGAAGGCGTCCTCATTCTCCCCCAGGCTCACCCTCAGCTCCCCCCTTGTGCACTCACCCCCCCTCCCCCGCCCCAATATCCAAGCTGTTGCCAAGCCTTGCCAGTGAAAGGACTCTCCACGCAGGGAGTTACCTGCCTGAATGACCTCACAGGTCTGGACCAAGCAACCCCACCTGCTTCCTAGACAACATCATTCTTAGCTCCTAGTGCCTGAGCCAGAGGGGACCCAGAGGCCACTGAGTCCAGGCCCCTTCTGTGTTTACAGAGCAGGAAACTGAGGCCCAGAAAGGGGAAGGAAGGAAGGGACTGGATTTGAACCCTGGGTCTTAGGCTCCAGAGCCAGGGCTTCCCTGCGTCAGAAGGGCTCTGCAAACATTCAGGGGCTCAGCATTCCTTTGGGGGGGTCTTCACTACGAAACCAGACTCAGAGCTCCCCGATGCTGGGGTCCCGTCTCCTCGTCCTCTTCTTCCTGTCCACCTCCAGGCTGTGGGCGGCCCAGCTGGTGCCCCTCCCCATCCCACGACAGCAGGCCCCTTACCTCACCGGTGCCGTCCTGAAGGCAACTGAGCAAGGCCAGTAAGGTGGCCCTTGAGGTGAAGTCCCAGTGGCCGCTGCGCCTGGCCCAGGTCAGCAGAGCCGCCATGTTGGCTGTGGGGCAATGGAGGGGTGAGGGATCAGTAGAGTAGGAGGTCGGCCCCGGGAGGAAGCAGCAGAAAGAGGGTCAGCAGAGCCAGGCCCGGGGCGGGGGGGTCCCCAGGGGGCAAGGCTGAGTCAGGACTTACGGGGAGGCTGCCCCTTCTTCCGCTCAGGGCTCCAGCTGTCCGTGCACGTCACCAGCAGGGCCGTGAGCAGGAGCAGGGCAGTCCTTCGGCGCTGGAAGCCCGAGGCTGGGCCCAGCTGGGAGACACTGAGCTGTAGCAGCCACTCCACGAAGTCTGCAGGGGACAAGGGGAGGCTTGGAAGACCCCAGAAGGAGCCTGCCACCCCAGGACTCCAATCACAGCCCAGAGGTCACTTCCCCAGGCCCCCCTATTCCCTTTTGGCCTGCATCCTCGGGCCCCCATCCCTGGGCCCGAAGCCCACCCCCCCAAGCTCCCAACCCCCCTGGCCCAGAGTCTACTCCCTCAAGCCTCCACTCCCCAAGGCCTATCCACCCAGGGTCCCCAGCCTCTCCAACTCCCCAGGCCGCCCAATCCCCTCCACCCCAAAAGCCTACTTCCTTAGGTCGCCCCAACCCTCCCAGCCCAAAGCCCACCTCCTTGGGCCTCTAATCCCCTTGCCCTAGCACTCAGGAGAGGACAAGGAGGGTCAGAGGGAACACGATTTCTCAGAGATCCCCTAGTCCTCAGCAGTACAGGGGGCTGGGCCTCCAGGCTCACCTCCAGTGAGCAAGAGAGGCTCTGGGGGTGGGCCTGACCCTGCTGCCCCTTGGCTACGGAGCGCAGCCAGCGCACCGTCCCGAAGTCGGCCGAGGAGCCTGCTCACAGTTGCCTGCAGCAGCTGCCGGAAGGATGCTGATGAGCCACTGAGGTTCAGCCATAGGAAGTCCTGGACGACGGCCAGCTCCTTCGCGCCAGGGGCCTGGGCAGAGCCAGGCCCCCCACACAAGAGGCTGGCCCCCGCCAGGCGCACAGCCTCATCCCCACATGCCAGGCACGTGGCAAGGCGGCCTGGGTTCTGGCTGACTGCTGGGGGGCCCTGGCCCAGCTCCTTTCGAGTCTTCTGCAGGGCTGCCCACCCCCGCAGGCAGGCCAGCCCTGGGCCTGCAAAAGCCTTCTCCAGGAGTCCAGCAGAGGCCGGGAAGAGCTGGAGGGTGAGAGGCAGCAGGGAGCTGGCTGCCCGGGCCTGTAGGGCCACCACCGGGGACTGGAGGGCCTCAGCCACAGCGGGCAGCCAGTGCCGGGCCCACCGCTCAGCCAGCGCCCCCTCGCTGGCCCCCGCCTCCGCAGTGGCCCACTCTCCCCGCTGGGCCCGGAGGAAGCAGCAGTATGTGTCGGCTGCTGGGGGACTCAGGGGATTGGTGGAGAGGCAGAACAAGAGGTGCTTTGGGAGCTCCGGGAGCACAGCCAGGACCTAAAGGAACAGCACCCACATTGACCACAGTGCCCTGCTTCCCAGGCCCACCAAGATAACCCCAGGAAAACAGGACTGTGGCCTCTGCCCGCTCCAGCCAGGGCCCTGCTGGCCACAGGATGTGGCTGCTATGGTCCAAGGAGTGCCGCGGGCTGGGAAAGCTCCCACTCACACCCTCCCTGAAGCCCAAAGACCCCCCTAGATCACAGTCACCTTGTGCCTGTCTACCAATCACTAGCAGGAAGCTCCACTGGCCTCCCCCTTCAATGGAGCCCAGGAAGGCTCCAGGGGCCCTCAGCTTGAGTTCTGGCCCCGCTCACCCCTCGCCGTGGTGCCGAAATGCTGCACTCCCAGGCTGGGGCGTACCCTGGCCTTCTACTCCTAGTACCACCCCTGAGCAGCTGAGGGCTCCCTCCCTGCAGTCAGCCTCCCCAGGGCTTCCCCACCTCCCAGTCTTCCTCTTCTTTCCTCCCCACTGTTCTGACTGGCCCAAAAAAGGGAGCACTCACTCTTTCAGAGCCCAGAAAGGGCAGCAGGGCACAGAGGGCTGGGTAACGGGCCTTGGTTGGCCAGGGCAGAGCCCGGACCCTCTCCAGGAACTCATCATAGAGAGGCCGCTCTGCATCATTTCCGAGGTATTCACACTCCTTCCCATAGAGCTCCAGAAAGAGGCTGAAGGAGCGCAGGGTGGCCTCAGACAGGCCTTCCAGCTGTGGGGAAAGGCACAGACTGCATGTGCCACGGAGAAGGCCACCTACTTCCTTATCCTCCCCACTGGGCACCAGGGAGATGGTCGCCTACTTCCTCAGCCACCGCACAGGGCCCTGCCCTGCTCCCCATCCAGGCTTTGGTATTTCTCCAGTCCCTAACTCCCTGGACCTAACTGTGGTGTCCACCCTCCCAGGGCAGAGACGGCTTATATTGCTGTGTGACCTTGGGGATCCCCTCCCCAATCTGGGCCTCAGTTGTCTCATCTGTAAAATGATGAGGCTGCATTCCTTCTAGAGTTTCATCTCATCACCCCACAAGGGGCTTTCGAGGCACCTCTCATCACCTCACCCCCTCCTCATTTTACAGACACTGGACCTGCACCCTGAGCCCAGATAAGGGAGGGGCCTCCGTAAGCTCCCGGTGCTGAGGTCTGAGCTGAGGTTTCGGGGGTCCCAGGCCAGGGGCATTTCCACCACACACAGTATCAGACCATGCCCCTCCCAGCAGCATGCCAAGGACAGTGTCTCTGGCTCCATCTTCCCCGGGCGGCCCAAGGGATAAGAATAGGCCTTGCGGTCTGGCTGACTTCTCTGGACAAGGGACTCAGATACAGGGAGGAGACAGACCAGACCCAGCCTGGCCGGGCCCCAGTCCCAGGCAGCTGGAGATGGCGAGGTGGGGGCTCCCTACCGGGCTCTTGGTGTTGCTCCAGATGAACTGAGTCAGCTGCTGGGCCCCCAGGGAGGCCCCGCTCAGCAGTCGCCCAGTCCAGATGCCCGGGGCGCTTTCACGTACCCGCCGCAGCCACAGGGAGAAAGCTGGGAAGGGGCAGCAGGTGCTCGGCTCCTCTCTCAAGCCAGGCGGCCCTGAGCCCTCGTGGCCCCGGCCTCTGGTCTCTCTCTGTCTAAACCTTGTGACCGCCCTGTGCTCCGTGCCCCTGCCAGCCCACGGTCCTCTGGAAGCATCCCCTTGTTTCCAGGCTCACAGCTCCTCCAGCCCTAGCACCTCTAGGACCATTCTCCAGTATCAAGGCCCCTGGAATTCATCCCCTTCCCAAAGCCCAGCACAGAATGGTCCCGGAGGGCGGCCTCTCTGTCCACTCCCTAGACCTTCAGAATCATCTCCTCTGCTTCCCAACCCCAACCTAGGCCCCTGCCATTCTCCCACCAGCCCCAGGCCTCCATCACCGACAGGCCCTGCTCACACACCAGGAGCTGCCCCCCAGGAGTCCTCACCTTGCAGGAGGGAGGCCCGGTAGTCCATGTTCTTCTCACTCCAGCCTGGGCCAATGAGGGGCATCAGGTCTCTGAGCAGCAGGCAGGCCTGGGGATTTGGGGGTGGTGTGGGTGAATAACGCAGGCTGCAGTGGGCCTAGGGCCCAGGAACAGAGGGACAGGGTCCTTTGGGAGAGCCGAGCACAGGCAGGGCAGAACTTGGCAAATCCCTGACGGGGTCTGAGGCCACGACAGGCCCCGCTCGGCCTCTGACTCCTCATCCCTCAGTCCTCATGCCGCCACCACCTCCTCCAGGCTTGCCAAGCCCAGGCTGGGACTTACCTTCCCACCAGGAGGCCTGAAGGTCAGGATCTCCCTCCTACAGGAGGTCAGAAGGCCTCGGCTTAGCACCAGGTACTCCAGCCCGTCAGTGTTCACAGGGGGCACAGCCAATTGGAGTCCCCCAAGCGTCTGCTCCCCAGGGTCTAAGGACAAACAAATCTGCTCAGAGGAGGGCTTCTCTCCTTCCTCCAACCACTCCCTGCTCCTTTGGGCTGGGGCCAAGCCCAGTTTAACACAGATCAGCTCCTCTCTTGACCAGAACTCAGCTCCCTGAGGTTCAAGTCAGGGCCTCCTTCCTAGAGACATTTCCATCTCCTCAATGAGACTATGGCACCTTGAGCAGAGAGCCCTGCTGTTCCCCCAGGCCCTGCCTGCCCTTGGTGTCAGCCACTAGGCCACAGTGAATGCAAAGGAGACTGCCCCAGCTTGGACCTGGGGACAAGGGGAGAGACCACGCTGGCCTCTCTCTCCCCCCCAACCCCCCTGTCTCATAGCCTCACCTGGGCTGAGCAGCCCCAGCAGCTCAGACACAGCCCTGGCTCCTGCCTCTAGGGTGGGAGCAGTGTTCACCAGCATGCCTAGGGCCGTGCCCGCCAGAAGGCGGGCATCCTTGTTGGCCACCTGCAGGAGGGACAAGAGTGGAAGCAGGAGAGTGTTCTCGTGAAGGCAGTCAGTGGCTCCCCCTCCCCATCACCTGGGTCACAGGGCTGGCTCTCAGCCTCAGAAAGGGTCTCATCACCTTTCCCATGATGACTTGCACCAGCGACTGAAGAATGCTTGCCAGGGCTTCCATGTTGCCCGCTGGACTCCAGAGCAGGACACCCACCTCCCCCGGCATGGTTTGGAAAAGCTGGAGGGCCAGCTGCGGGCAGAGAGCACGTCCGTCACCCAGCGTGATCATCAGCCAGCCCCCGCCCCACGTCCTGTGGCCCACTGGCAGTAGAAGGCTGGTAAGCAGGAGCAGGGGCCCCCGGAGCCCTAGGGGCTCTCCACCACAACCGCTCAGGCACGGCCCACCCAGCCCAGCTTTCCAGGGCGCGGCTATGGGGAGAAGATGGGGACCAAGGAAGCACACCCACCTTCACCGCGTGGCAGGCCCGCTCTGAGGGTCCTGTGGCAGGCTCCTCTAACACAGAGGCCAGCGTGGAGGCGGCACTGCCCAGCAGGGGATTCAGGGCGCGTCTCCAGTGTTCTCTGGCCAGGGTGCTCTCCTCCAGAAATAGGCACACTGGGCAGAGGGGCCCAGGAGGTCAGGGAGTGGGCAAATGAGGGATCCCCAGTGCCCCCAAAGAGCCCCTCCAAACATCCCGCTGGGGCTACTCCCCAAGCCTCCCTTCCAGGCTTCCCAGGGCAGAGGGTCAGAAGGTAGATAGCCCTGGGTTCCTAGGACAAAGAGTTCCTGGAACTCTGCTCACCCTCTGGTCCCCATCCCCAGTGATGTGATCCCAATCTCCAAGATGGTGTGGAGGCAGGGATCCTGGGCTGGGCCTTGGGAGGCCCCAGGGGATTAACCCCCAACCTGCCATCCCCTCCTTCGACAACAGTCTCAGCTCCCTCCTCCGTAAAATAAAGGGGTAAGGCTAGATGAGTCCGTGGGGACGTGGGTGAGGGACTGACCTGTGCGAAGATCTCCCAGAGCCAGGGCCTATAAGGGAAGGGCAGGCATCAGCGTCCACAGAACGGTCAGCCCCAAGACCCCCGGGGGTAGGAGGAAGCCCCCAGCAGCCCAGGCCATTCCTGTCAGAGGGCTAGCATCCTGGACACTCGGGCCCTGTCATCACCCACCCTGCCCCACTCAAGCCCCCCTCACCTGCTGGCCTTGGGTCAAGCTGCCCAGCATCCTGGCCACTTCCTCAGACACCATGCTCTCTCCGCCTGCAGCCAACGTGGCCAAAATCTGTAGGAAGGAAGGAAGAGAGAATGGGGGTGAAATTCCACAAAAAATAGGGCCAGCCTGGGAGTTGGGGGGCCCTTGATCAAGCCTCTGGCCCAAAAAGGCTCCTGTCCAGGAGCTCCCCACCATCAGGCACCCACCTGCCTGCCCTTCCCTGTCTCTTTACTCCCCTTCTGCACTGTGGGCTCTGTCTCCCACCTCAGGGCATTTGCCTGTGCTGTTCCCTCCTCCTCTCTGACTCTCAGAGCCTTGTCTCCCGTCCAGCTGCAGCTCCTATGGCACCTCCTCCCAGGATGAAAGGGCTGTCGTGCCCACTCAAATTTTCCTCAGGCTCTTTCCTTTATCTCTTGCACAATCTCTTCTAGCACTGGAAGGTTCACAGAGTACCTGGCCCACCCTCTCTCATATAACTTCACTATGACCTCTAGGAGGAAGGTCATACAGGTATTATCAACCCATTTTACAGGTAATGAAACTGAAGCTCAGAGAGGTTGAGGGATCACACAGTCACCTAGCTATCAAAGGATACACTCAAACCCAGAGATCTTCCACCACACCAAGAGGCATCCCCCTGAAATGTAGGTACCCTGAGGGCAGACACAGTTCGGAGCCTGGCCCAGGGCACTGGGTTTAAATTCTGCCTCTGCCACCTAAGTGGCCAGGAGTCCTTCTTCTCTGAGCCTCAGCTTCTTCTGTAAAATGACCAGGTTAGACTGGCTGGTCTCCCAAGCATCCTTCAGCTCTAGAACCCTGAAGGGGTCCTGCCTGGGGCCACGAAGGTGAGGAGAGGAGGGCTGAGGACCTGGAATCCCACTCCTCCACCCCGCTCTCACCCCCACACAGTCAGTGCCCAGCCTGGGCTGCCTGGCTCCACCCACCTTCTCCAGCTTGCGGAAGGCCCCTAGGCTGCCTGTGGCCTCCAGCTGACAGCTGAGGAGGCAGCGAAGGAAGGGCTGGGCCTCAGCAGCATCCAGCTCAGCCCAGGCCTGGCTCAGGGAAGGCAGGAGCCTGCCAGCCTCTGCCAGGCTCTGCTCTTGGCACCGCCGGCCAGAGGCTCTGCAGAGACGGGAGAAGGGACCAGTCAGCATGACAGCATTGGGCCCCTCCCCAGCCCAGACTGGTCAGCGTGACGGCATCACCCCCCACCTACCCCCGCGGGGCAGGTCAGTGTGACGGCATCACCCCCCCACCACCCCCGTGGGGCAAGAAGCAGGGGGAAGAAGTCCCCAACTCCACCTGAACCTGCCAGAATGCAGAGCCCCCCCAATATTGGGGGGTCAGTCCTAGCTCCACCCCCCAGCACAGCCCAGACCTAAAACTGAAGGCTTCATCAGGGCCCCAATGTCTCCCCAAATCACTCCCCAAACCCTGGCCCAGCCTACCCACCCCAACTCACTCATACAAGCATACCCAAACCCCAAACCAAACATCTACCTGAGCCCCCACATCCCTCCCTGTACATCCCAGTGATCTGGGGATGGGGTGGGGAGCTCTCCCGGTGCACCCCTTCCCAAGAGTAGAGCCTGACCCTGCTGGGTGTGGGGGGGTGGGGCAATGCCATGCTCTCTTAGTGGAGGGAGGGAGTGGTCTCTCTCCCTGTGCAAGGGCGAGGCAGCCCACTGGCCTCCGGAAGCCCAGAGATGACTGCAGGGGGCAGGGAGGATGGGGGATGGAGAGGTGATGGAGATAAGGGGAGAGGCAGAGACTCTGGGAGACACAGGGACTCAGAGACAAAGGGGGATGGGGAGACTCAGGGAGACGTGGGGACCCAGAGACAAGGGGGGATGGAGAGACTCAGGGAGATATGGGGACCCAGAGACAAAGGGGGATGGGGAGAATCAGGGAGACAGAGAGAGGTCAAGACCAGAGACTCGGTGACCCACGGAGACTGAGGCAGGGACACCGTGGGCAGCAGGGACAAAGTGAAGGGTAGACAAAGACTTTGCGTACAGTAGGTGCTTAATACATGTTTATTGCTTGACAGATGTAGACCCAAGGACGCAGGCAGAGACAGGGACAGAGACAGAGGTTCACAGAAAAAGACAGAGACACGCAGCGGCCGCGGGCCTCCCCCTTTCACTCCCACCCAAACCCCAAACCCCAAACCCCAGAGACCCCTTTCCCCAAGGTGGGGGCGTGCCCTGGCCTCCTCCAGGGGCAGGGCCTCACCTCCCCCCTTGGGGTGTGGCCAAGTTCTTGGCCCCGCCCTGTCTAGGGGTCCTGCTCTCCATAGGGGCGGGGCCTTGTTTGCTAAGGGGGCGGGGCTTGCCTGAAGGGAAGGGTGCGAAGTGTTTGGGGGAGGGATCTATCTAGAGGGGAAGAAGCTCGAGCTCAGGGGCGGGGCCTCGTGGCTCGGGGCGGGGCCCGGCTCACCCGGCGAATCGTTGGAGCATGCGCAGCAGTTCTCGCAGGGCGGGCGGCGTGGTGGGGCCGCAGCTGGCTAAGCAGGCGCGGGCCTGGTGCTCTGCGCCCATGGAGGCGGCGGCGGCGGCGGTCCCACGCTGTCGGGAGGTCTCCGGGGGGGGGTGGTCCGTGATTCGCTGGGAGCGAGGCTCCAGCGTGCACTCCCGGCTCCGCTCCGGCTTCCGGGGCCACCGAGCCCAGCCTTTCCCCCCGCCGGCGCCTCCGGACAGCGCCTCCTGCGGTCGGGAGGGCTCTTTCCCACGCGGGGGCGGGGGCGGGGACGAGTCTGGGAGACGGGAGGATGCAGAGACACCGGGGACCCGGGGAGAGAGAGACAGGGACCTGATCAGAGACGCAAGGACAGCCCGACCACTCGTGGAGACAGAGACACAGGGACTCGGAGACCGAGGAACGGTCTGAGAAAGAGCCATCAAGCGCCTACTGTGTGCTAAGTGCTGGGGGAAGAGAGAAGGCGAGACGGAATGGAAGGAGCTGAGGCCGGGGGGACATCCCCATCCCTCTCATTGCCGGCGTCCCTCTGGTGACTCTCTCCAGTTTATCCTGGCTGCATCTCGTTCGTACTTACTTGTTTGCCGGAGTCTCTCCCCCGTTACACTGTGTCCTCAGTGAGGAAAGGGATTGTTTTCATCCTTCTTTGTATATCCTGCACTTAGCACACTGCCTGGCACATGGCAGACACTTAATAAACTGTAATAGTAACAGAAAGAGCCTCTGAGAGAGACGGAGGAGAGAGAGATACATTGAAGGGACAGACAGCGTCTAAAAAGACAACAGGCCCATTCTGCAGATCCCCTAAGGCCAGATCAGCAACAGCAATTTTGTGAGGTCCTGGCATTTAGAACTTATTTTTTTAAATAATTAATTTATTTTTAGTTTTCAACATTCACTTCCATAAGGTTTTGAGTTTTAAATTTTCTCCACATCCCTCTCCTCTTCCCCGCCCAAGATGGTGTGCAATCTGATATAGGTTCTACTTATACATTCTTATTAAGCACATTTTCCCATTAGTCGTGATGTAAAGAACAGTTAGAACTAATGGGAGGAACCACAGGAATGAAGCAATAAAACAAAACAACAAAGGAAAAGCAGAGCAAATAGTCAGCTTCCATCTGCACCCAGACTCCAAGGTTCTTTTTCTGGATGTGGATAGCATTTTCCATCGTGAGTCTTTTGGAGTCGTCTTAGATTCTTGCATTGCTGAGAACAGCTAAGTCTATCAAAGTCAGTCATTGCACAATGTGGCTGTTACTGTGCACAGTGTTCTCTTGGTTCTGATCACTTCACTCAGCATCAGTCCTTACAAGTCTTTCCAGGTTTTTCTGAAGTCCACCTGCTCATCATTTCTTATAGCATGATAGTATTCCAATACATTCATATACCACAACTTGTTCAGCCATTCCCCAATCGATGGGCATCCCCTCAATTTCCAATTCTTTGCCACCACAAAAAGAGCTGCTGTAAATATTTTTGCACATGTGGGTCCTTCTCCCATTTGTACGATTTCTTTGGGATACAGCCCTAGAAGTGCCATTGCTGGGACAAAGGGTATGCGCAATTTTGTAGCACTTTGGGCATAGTTCCAAATTGCTCTCAAGAATGGTTGGAAGGCATTTAGAATTTAAAGGGCCTTTAGAGACCACTCTTATTTTACTGAGTAGGAAACAGACTCAGAAAGGGAAAAGGACTTGCCCAGCTAAGTGGCACAGGTCTTTCGACTAGATTGGCGGCTCCTGGAGAGCTGCTTCTGTCATATCAGTTTTTATACTTTGCTCGCACCATAGTATTTGATGTAACAATCATATATTAAGCACCTGCTCTGGAACAAACACTATACAAGGTGCTGGGGATTCAAGATAAAAAGAAACTGCCCTCAAGAAGCTTACATTCTACTAGTCGGAGGATACAACATATACGTAATGAAGGAAATACAAATTGCATACAAAGTAATACTTGTCAATTTAGCTTCTCTGCCTCTTACTACATGACGTCCTGTTTCTTCCTTCTACCTGACTGCTCTTTCTCAGTCTCCTTTGGTAGATCTTCATTCAGCTCATGACCACTAACCGTGGGGGCCCTCCCAGGTTCTGTCCTACTCCCTCTTCTCCCTGTAGACTCTTTGGATTGGTGATCTCCCATAGACTCAGTTCGGAGCTCTAAGCTGAAAATTCCCAGGTCGACTGATCCAGGCCTAACCTCTCCTGACATCTGGACTCACATCTCTAATTGCCTATCTTGACCTGGATGTCCTGTAGAAGTCTTAAACTCAACAGAGCCAAAACTGTACTCACTGCCTTTCTCCAGAAGTTCTCTCATCTTCCTAATTTCTCTTCTCAGTCACCCAGCCTCACAGTCTAGGGGTCAGCTTTGCTTCCTCTCTCTCATCCCCATATTCAACCTGTTACCAAGGCCTGTTAATTCTACCTTCAAAACATTTTTTATATATGAATACACACGCACACACACATACACACACACACACACACACACACACACACACACACACACACACAGCTATCTACATAAAAACACATTCACTCCGGACTATTGCAGCAGCCTTCTGGTTGATCTCCCTGCCTCAACTCTGTCCTCAGTCCAGTCCATCCCCCAAATGTCAAAATAATCTTCCTAAACCACAGATTTCATGATGTCACCTCCCTACTCAAAAACTAAACTCCCGTGGCGCCCTATGGCCTCCAGGATCAGATACAAAATGCCTTCCTCCCTTTCCACCTCATTGCCCTTCACGTCCTCTTTGATTCAGTACCCGGGCCCTCCCGGCTGTCCCCCATGTCTGGACGCTCTCCCACCTCTGCTCTGACCACTGACCTCCCCGGCCACCTTCTACAGGAAGCCTTCCCGGATTCTAGCGTCTTTCCTGTTATCTCCAATAATACTCTGAATCTATCTCCTTTACATGTTGTCTCCCCATCAGACTGGGAGCTCATCGAGGGCAGGGCATGTGCTTTGCCTTTCGTTGTACCCCCTGTGCTTAACAGTTTCTGGCACCTAGCTGGTGCTTAGTAACTGCTCGTCTGACCAGAGGGACGCTGGGGTGCGGAGGGTTAAGAGGTGGCGTGGCCAGGGAGCCAAAACCTTCCAGCCCGCAGCCCCGCCTACCCAGGGGCGTGGGAGGATTGGCCCCGCGGAACCGCCGTAGCTGGGGGGGCCCACGTGGGCGCCGGCCACGCCTCCCCGTTCCCTAGGCAACCACGCCTGCCCCTCCCAATCTCCTGCGGTCGTCGGCGCGGAGCGATGGCGTTTCCGTGACGTCATCGCCGCGCGCTGCCCGGACACCGGCTGGGAGCGCGCCGGCCGCGGCCACTGGTGGGGGCGGGTGCCCTCGCCTCCGGTGGGGTGGGAGGGCGCGCGTGGGCTGCGCGGCGGGGCCCTCGTCGGCCACCCACGGAGGCCCGGAGCCGCACCCCCGAGGGAGGCCGTGTAGGGGACCCCTCGCTGGGCTTAACCGTCCTCGTTCTAGTCATATGCGACCCTCACGACCACCCTGGGAGGTAGGTGCGGTGATGGCCCGCATTTACAGATGGGGAAACTGAGACCCAAACAGGCTTGCCCGGGATCCCACAGCTAGCAGGCGTCCGAGGTTGGATTTGAACTCAGTCCAGTGCCCCACCCACTCTCGCCCCGCCCTCCTTCTCCTCCTCCTCCTCCTCCCTTCCCCACTTCCCACCCTCCCGTCTGGTTAGGTGTGGACCGTACCCCGAAACACCCGAAGCGAAGCCATGCCTGCCCTCTGGGAGCTGACGCTGGGGGGTGGGCAGGACCACCTGGTGCACCCCCCCCGGGGTCCCCAAAGTCACAGTGCCCAGGAGGGGTCAGTAGGCCGTTGGGGACCCCCGGATGGGCGTGGACAAAAACAGGTTGTAGGAGGGGTGGGGAAGGGGATCAGGGAGGCCTTCCCATCCCGAATATGACCCCTCAGGTGACCCCCGAGCCTGGCCCTTGAGAGATGCCGAGAAGCCCAGGTGAGACATTAGACGGTAGAGCCAAGGCTGGGAAGATGGATTGGAGCCAAGTTTGGGGGGCTCCAGGCGCCAGCCAGAGGAGTCTTTGTGGGGTCCTAAAGGCGATAGGGAGCGGCTGGATTTCCCTGGGTAGGCGAGGGACATGGGCAGACTTACAGTTTAGGAAAGTGGGGCTGCCTCTGGCGTCCTTCCCAGGATTTCAAGGAGAGGCTGTCAAAAGGACTCCAGGCAGGAGGCTGGTCCTTACAGCCTCCTCTGAGGTTGGGGTTCGGTCTGTCTGTGCCCTGGGTTGGCGGCTGTTTGTGGCTGAGCGAGTGCTTAGGGGAATGATGTGCTGGACTTTTTTTCAGGGTCACCATGATGACATCCAAGCCAAAGAGAATTAAGTTTTCTGAGGAAGAGAAGATTGTGATCTTGGAAGAGTTCAGCCTGCGGAAGGACATCCTGATCCCCAAGACTGGCCGCTACCGCAACACCACGGACCGGCAGCAAGCCTGGGAGGAGATCACGATGGCCGTGAACTCGCTGAACCCCCTTGTGCAGCGCACACCCGAAGAGGTCCGCAAAAAGTGGAAGAACATGATCCTTGACGCCCGCAAGGAGCTGGCCACCACGAAGCACCCCCTCCTCCGGCGGCGCCCCCAGGAGCGCCTCTTCCATAACATCTTTGCCCTCTTCAACAAGACAGGCTCTGAGCTCCCCGAGCCGCTGTACGGGGCGGGCCCCGGCTTTCGGACTAAAGGTCCCGCTAGCCCCTCAGGGCCTGCCTGCAAGGTGGAAGGCTTCCTGGACCCCGTCGTCCCCAACTTGGTGCTCCGGCCCCAGGGCGGTGGGATCGAGCCCAGCCAGGAGAGGGAGGGTCTCTGTCAGATTGAGATGGGCAGAAAACTAGACTCTTGGCCTGAGGTCACAGGCAGGAGCCTCCTCCCACCCCCTGTGGAGGTTCAGGCCCGATTCAAGGAGGACAGTCTAACTGAAGATGCCTCCGACTATGGGGAGAAGAGGCTGTTAGATCCGCTGAAAGACTTGCCTTTGCACTGTGAGCCCGTGCCCCAGGTGCATCCCGCCGCTGCCGGCGGGGCAGTGTCACCAGAGGGCCCATCCGGGGACATGCCCCACCTCTGCGCAATGCCAGTGCCGGCAAGCCCGTCCCCAGACCCGGCTCTGACTTATAAGATTAAATGCCCCGTCAGTCCTTTGCTAGACTGGCCCTGTTTGGGAGTGAGCTCGAGCCCCGTCACGCCCAGCGGCCGCATGGACACTCTGAGCACGGAAGGGATCCACACAGCCATAAACGACAACGGTGAGCACCTCGAGCTCTCTCTGGCCTTATTAAAGGCTAGCGGAGTTAGTTAGCAATGTGGCCTGGTTATTGCTGTGCCCCACAGTGAGGCCTCAGATCTGGGGGATCTTCAAGGTTATCTCTTTAGCTTACAGAGGAGGAAACTGAGGCCGTGGACGGCCCAAGGTCACGCTACAAAGTGTCAGAGCCTGGACTGGAGCCCAGGGGTTTGCGTTCTGTGATCCCTGCTGTTTCCCCTTCTCATCAAACCATTTTGATAGAAGAAAAACGTAGAGTTAAACACGAAACAATAATAACACAGATTTGTTCACAAATTTACAAGTTGGCCACCAGGAGATTATTATTATCATTATTATTATTATTATTATTATTATTATTTTTCAACAGCAGTTTGGAAAATGGGCTGTCAGGGTGTGTAGAGATTAGGATTTGCATTGATGGAAACAGCATAGACTAATGACATTTTTTGAAGGAGCTTTTTAAAAATTTCTCTAATTTCAAATAAAAAGGTTTTTTGTTCGTGCCCTTTTTGTCACTCATTACTCACTAGAGAGAATCAGTTTTCATCAGGTTTGATACAGGCCATATTCGGGGGGAAGATGTGACATTTGGATCGATTCCTAAGTAGTGTGAGCTCCCCCCTCATCAGTTTTGCCAGTCAACCTGTCTGTGATCCTGGCATTTTCTGAGGCAAAATCCTGGCCCTGACACTTTGTAGCTCTGGGACCCAGCCAGAGCAAGCTGTGGGACCTCTCTGACCTTCAGTTTCCTCATCAAGAAGAGTATGACACACCTCTGATATCGCAGGTGAATTTTGCACCGGTGGTTCAATGACTGGATCTAAAGAGCGTTAGCATTGCGAGGGTGGCCTTTACGGGAGTGGGTGCCCCTGGGATCTGACCTGCACAACATTTATCAGTGACTTGGATGGAGGTGGGCCAAGCATGCTTACTTAGCCCGTCTTCACATGTCAAAGCCAGGAGAGAGAGAGAGAGAGATCATCCTGGTTGATGGTCAGGATCAAAAACGACTTCCATGGGCTAAGGAATGGGGAAAAGGGAAGGGAATAAGCATTTATATAGTACCTACTGTGTAGGAGGCACTGTGCTAGGCACTTTGCACATATTATTTCAAGCCTCCTTCTGCTTGGCCCCCCAGGGCAGAACATGGAGGGGACCACAGATGTAGGTTCAGTCTGAGGAAAAGCTTCCTGACAATCAGACTGTCCCCGAGTAGAAGGGGCTCCCCCTCATTGGAGGCCTTGGGTTAGGCTGGAGAACCTCTGGTCAGGGTATATTCTCTCTGTCAGTCACTTTCAATCGTGTCCAACTCTTCATGACCCCATTTGGGTTTTCTTGGCAGAGATCACAAACAGGGTGAAGTGACTAGCCCAGAGTCAGTTAGTAAGTGGCTGAGGCTGGGAATTGCCCTCAGGAAGACTCATCTTCCTGACTCCGTGCTGGGTGCTCTGTGCCCTGTGACGCCACATAGCTACCCCTACATCTTCTCTCCTGCCCTCCAACTTTGTGACCCATAGGTTCCCAAAGTGGGCGATACCACCACCTGGGGGTGCTGGAATGAATGGGGGGGGGCATGGTAGTAGCCTCAGGTGCAATTGTGGGGTATTGAATAAAAATAAGGGGGCGGTGGAAGCATAAGGAAAGACGAGAAGAGAAGAAAATTTTGAAAAACCATTCGTACATGTTTCATCTATTGTGTCACAGTTAAAGTTGTAGCGATTACATTATTTTCCAAATCAACACACAGAATTGAAGTTATAACCAATCAGTGGTCAAGTCCACCAACAGGTCTTAACAAGCAAGTGTTGGCAGGTGAGTGTGCTGCGCATTGTTGGGAAGTCCAGCATACATCAGCAGGAATATGTGCATGTAATGACTTGTTTACAATATGATACTATATGGTTACATGATATAATATTACATCATCAAAATTTCAATGCAGAAAACCCACAAATCTACAATAAATTATTAAATTTAAGATGCATAATTTTTTTAAAAATGTGTTTTATATTTTTTGAAATGATACAAATTTCAAAAAACCATTAAAGGATTAAAGAAAGTAGGTTTTCACGTGGGCGATGAGTAATTTTTTTTTTTTAAAGGGGGCATTGGCCATATGTTTGGGAACTTCTGCTCTATACAAATATAAGTGGCTGTTTCCTGTGCCCTGACCTGTTCAATGTCATCTTTAGGAATCACTGTCCATTCTGTGCTGCCCCTGAGGCGGGCTGGGGCCATCCACAGCAGCTGCTGTGAGGCCAGTATTGCGGAATCAGGGAATGGAGCCTGATGAGTCAGGGACATTAGCGATCCCCCACCTAGTCTGGTCCACATCTGAAGCGAAGGAAGTCCCGCCATTACACAGAGCCCTGCTCACTGGTGCCCACCACCTCCCTCGGGGTGTCCCATTATGGCCCAGCTGTGACTGTGAGGGGCTTGTCCTGATAGCCAGCCTAATTGGCCTCTTTACAGGACACGCTCAGTTCCTTCAGCTGATCCTTCCGTGATTCTGACCCCAGGCCCTCCACTATCCTGGCTGCCCCCTCGGGACTCTTCAGCTTATCAGTGCCCTTCTTAAGCCAGGGTGCCCAGAACAGAACACAGCCCTCTGATGAAAGCTGACTATCCCAGTAGGGACAATCACTTCCCTGTTCCTGGAGGCTGAGCCTTTCTTCATGCAGCCCAAGACTGAATTAACTCTTTTGGCAGCCACATCACATTACTGACACCGATGGAATTGGCTGTCCACTAAACCCCAGATCAAAGGATCGATCAATCAGCAAACATTTTTATTAAGCTCCTACTATGTACCAGGCACTGTACTAACCCCTAGGGATACAGAAAGAGGCTAAAATACATCCCTGCCCTCAGGGACCTTTTGATCTAAGGGGGAGACGACATGCAAACAAATATGTACAAGGCCAACTGTAGATAGGATGAATAGGAAATAAAGAACAGAGGGAAGGCAGCAGAATTAAGGGGGAAGGGTGGTTGGGGAAGGCATCCTTCCTGCAGAAGGTAGAGTTTTAGTTGGGACATAAAGGTCAGTGTTCCAGGCGTGGGGGATGGCCAGCGAAAACACTCAGAGCCGAGAGAGGGAGGGTCTTATCTGTGGAACAGCCAGGAGGCTGGGGTCACTGATCAAGAGTACCTGTAGGGGAGTAAGGTGTAAAGAGACTGGAATGGTGGGGTGGGCTAGCTCATGAAGGGCTTTGAATGCCAACCAGAGCATTTTGTTTTTGCTCCTAGAGGCGATAGGGACCCACTGGAGAGTGGGCAGGTAGGGAGTGGGGTGTGGTGACATGATCAAATCTGCCCTTTAGGAAAATCACTTTGGCAGCTGAAGCATGGTCCAGAATAAGAAGAGACCAGAGGCAGGCAGACCTCCCCCTGCAGCCATTGCAGTAGTCCAGGTGTGAGGTGATGAGGGCCTGCACCAGGTGTGAGGTGGGGGGCAGGGGCAGAGGAAAGAAGGGGGCGTAGTACAGAAGTTAAATTGATAGGCTTTGGCATCAGCTTGGATGTGTGTGTTGGGGGGGGGGTGTCAGAGCTATTGAGGAGTCCAGGATGAGTCCCATTGTGTGGGTCTGGGGGCTGAGAGGATGGAGGTGCCCTCAACAGGAATAGGGAAGCTAGGAGGAGGGGAAAGATGATGAGTTCCATTTTGGACATGTTGAATTTAAGGTGTCTAGTTCAGTCGTGTCTGACTCTTTGACCCCTGGACCATAAAATGCCAGGCCCTTCTGTCCTCCACTATCTCCCCAAGTCTGTCCAAACTCATGCTCGTTGTTTCCATGACACTCTCTATCCATCTCGTCCTCTGCCGGCCCCTTCTTCTTTGGCCTTCAGTCTTTCCCAACATCAGGGTCGTTTCTAGTGAGTCCCCTCTTCTCATTATGTGGCCAAAGTATTTAAGCTTCAGCCTCAGTATTTGACCTTCCAGCGCATAGCCTGAATTAATTTCTTTAAATATTGACCAATTTGACCTCCTTTCTGTCCAGAGGACTCTCGAAGGTCTTCTTCGGCACCACAATTCGAGAGCATTGATTCTGTGGCTCTCGGTTTTCCTTCAGTCCACCTCTCACAGGTATACATTGCTATTGGAAAAACCATAGCTTTGACTATATGGCCCTTTCTGGGAAAGGGGATGTCTGTGCTTTTTAGTCTGCTGTCCAGATCACCATGGCTTTCTGTCCAAGGAGCAGGCGTCTTTTCATTTCATGGCTGTAGTCACCATCAACAGGGATCTTTGAGCCCAAGAATATAAAATCTGACGCTGCTTCCATTTCTTCTCCTTCTATTTGCCAGGAAGTGATGAGAATCCATTTGCCAAGATCTTAGTTTTTTTTTTCATGTTTTACACTCTCTTCTTTCACCCTCATCAAGAGGCTTCTTAATTCCTCTTCACTTTTTGCCATCAGAGTGGTATCGTCTACGCATCAGAGACTGTTGATATTTCTCCCGGCAATCTTAATTTCAGCTTTTTATTCGTCCAGTCTGGCATTTCACATGATGTACTCTGCAAATAAATTAAATTAATAAAGCAACAACTTATAGCCATGTCATACTCCTTTCCCATCTTAAACCCGTTAAAACTGTTCCATGTTTGGTGCTAATTGTTGCTTCTTGGCCCACATACAGGTTCCTCAGGAGACAAGTCAGATGATGTGGTGCACCCCTCCCCGCCCCGCCCCGGTCTCTTTGAGGATTTGCCACATTTTGTTGTGATCCACACAGTGTTGTCAGTGAAGCAGAGGTGGATGTTTTTCTGGAGCTCCCTTGCTTCCTCCATAATCCAGGGAATGCTGGCAATTTGGTCTCTAGTTCCTCTGCCTCTTTGAAAACCAGCATGTTCTTCTGGTGATTCTCAGCTCACATGTTGCTGAAACCTAGTTTGCAAAATCTTGAGCATAACCTTGGGGGCATATGAAATGAGGGCAGCTGTTCAGTGATTTGAATATTCCTTGGCATTGCCCTTCTGATTTTTTCCAAGCCAGTAGCCACCTGTTGAGTTTTTCAAATTTGCCGGCATATTGAGTGCGGTACTTTAACAGCATCATCTTTTAGGGTTTTAAATAGCTCAGCTGGAATTCCATCACCTCCACTAGCCCTATTGTTGAATGCTTCCTAAGGCCCACTTGACTTCATTCTCCAGGATGTCTGGCTCGATCTAGATCGGTAACCACACCTTTGTGGTGACAGAGACATAAGCAGAAGAGACCTAAGGAGATGGCGGGGATGGAAGGAGACAATATTTGTAAGTGAGATGAAAACTGTAAGAAATTTTAAAAGTGCTTAGCCCGATGCCTGGCACATAGTAGGTGCAATATAAATGCTTTGTCAGATCTGCTGTTTAGCCAGGCCACTCCCATTCTTAGTTCCCAAGTACAAAGTTAGATATTTCTCTCTGCTGAATTTCATCTTCCAGCCTGGTAAGGGTGACCCTTTGGGTTCTGACTCAGTTGTCCAGGATGTTACCTGTGCCTTCCCGTTGGTGTCACCATGCCCTCTATGCCTTTATCCCAGTCCTTGAGAATAGTGTTAGAAAGCCCACTGTCATCAGTCTTAGCACTATGAACAGCTCTGATCCTTGCCCTGGAAGGAGATGGGGGAGCTATGGATTGCCAAGGAAAAGAAAAGGGATTTCAGGTGAAGGATGCCTGAGCAGAAGCATTGAGGCAGGAATGAGAGTGTAGGATTTCAGGTTCCAGCCTCACATTGGTGGATGAAAAAACTCAGGCCCATGGGGATTGACTTGCCCAAGGTTATAAAACCACAGTCGAAAACCCTTTATTAAATAAATACCTGCCATGTTTAAGGTCTTTGGCATACAAAGATAAAAAGAAATCCTAGGTTACAGGTGCCTGGAAGGGGGAGGGAGGGGCACATAATTCACACAAACAGAGATGTGATGTGGGCAGAGGCAGTAAGTGGCCAGGTGGTTTCTGTTGGTCAGTCCCCTGTGCCTTCCCCTACCCTGTCAAACTGACTCCTCCCTTCCTCGAGAGTAACCCATGACCCAAGCGTGGCACCACCCACAGCTGCAGCTCCTCTCCCATGGTGCCTGCATGACACCTTCCTGGAGCCTCTGCGGGGATGGACCTGGTATCACGCTCTTCATTCCCCCCCCCCCAACAAGCCAGTTAGTGCCTCTGGCCCCCCTGACCAGAGTGTACCTTGGTCTCCTGGCTTGGGCTTGAGAATGGGGCAGAGAGCACTCAGTGAGACAGGGAAGAGTTCTTAGCTTCTGATACTGAGAACAGCAGCTGCCTCATCAGGGAAAACCTCAGACGCTTTCTTTGTGTGACTCAGCACCAGGTGGTTGGGGATGAGTCTGTAAGCCACAGGCCAAAGCCAGAGCTGGGATGACGACTGTAACATGGCAGAGAGAGCAGATGTCCGAGCTGGCAGGGCCCACCCCATGACCTCATGCCCATGCCCAGTGACCCCGCCTCTCTCCTCACTTCCCTGGTAATGGACACTCCTGATTTCCCTCCTGCGGCATTGACCACCTTTGGGGTTTGCTTCCTCCTAAGTGTGAGTGTATTTCCCAGAGTTGTGTCCGGGGCCTCGTGCCAGCCATCTCACTCCCAGGGGTGCACTGGCACATCTCCCCACCTCTCCCCCGAGGTCTTCACGTCTTTCATCCTGCCAGGCAAAGCTCACGTCCCAGAGCAGCCCCATCACCCGCCCCCCCCATCTGCCTCACCAGCCTGCTGTGCTCACGTCCGTCGGCCTTAAGTGCTCCAGCGCAGAGCAACTTTATCTTCCTCCCCCCCCAACTCCACTGTGCTGGTCCTGGAACAGGAGGAAACGGGCCACTTGCCCAAGAACATGTGTGACCACAACTGGCCTTGGCCGAGACTTGGGGAAGGAAGATTTGACAATCAGCATTGCAGGGTGGCTGAGGATGGCTATGAAAAAGCTTCCCCTTCTTCCACTTGCCGGGCCAAACTGGCGGCTCTAGCACCAGCGTGGGAGGTATGAGGGCACCTTAGGGTGATGAGGAGGGGATGAGGAGAGAGATTCTGCATCGGCAGCGGAGCCCCAGAGAGCCAGGGTCAGAGGTCTCCCCCTCGACTCCCCCAAGAAGGGCAGGCATGGGAGAAAGAATAGTGTGTGCGGAGGCTGGAGCGCGGGCTTGCGTCCTGCTGCTGCTGCTGCTTACTACCTTAGTGTGACCCAGGAAAATAGCACGCTTCATTCTGCCTCAGTTTCTTGGTCTGTAAAATGGGAGGGTTAGCCTGGCTGATCTCTAGGTTCCTAGGGTTCAGGCTGAATTAGCAGTTGTCCAGCTTGGAGCTCAGGCCTTGGACTGGGGATCAGCTCAGGTCAGCTTCCCACCAGGTGAGCAGCTGACGATCTCTTGGGAACAGGCCCAGAAGGGTGAGATCAGGATGCCAGGTCTGGAAGCCCACGTCTCCTGATGAGTAGTTCTGTTGGTCTCTCAGCTGCCAGACTCCCAGTTCAAGGGGAGGCCGTTGCCGGACTTGTTAGTGTGTATTCTAAATGCGGAAGTGAATGTGGACACACATGGATAACAAAGGGAGAGTGTGGAAAGCCCGAGAGGGAAGGTTAGGAAAGAAATATAATCAGAGGTTGTCAGAGCTTGAAAGGTCTGAGTTAAAAGGCACCTTTGGGTCTAGACTGTCAGAGCTGCAGTAGAAGGGGTTTGGACACCGAATTTAGCTTTGGACTGGGAGGGGCCTCAGAACAGGGGATGTCGGGGCTGGGAGGGGCCTC
>NW_020953945.1:2058091-2068981 GCF_900497805.2 Vombatus ursinus | reverse complement strand
GTTCCTCAAAATCGAGTTCACCTTCCAAGAGAATCATTTGCCCAAGAACATGTCGAAGGCACCAGAGGTGACTTGAAAGATGGAATATTTGGCAGCTGGAACCTCAGGGGCCTCTTGCAAGTCCTAGCCAGGTGCTCTCTGAATGGTCCTGGGGAACCCCACTGGGCATGGGGGGGAGCGTTTAATGATGATGGTTGGGGGCCAGCTAGGTGGCGCAGTGGAGAGAGCACCGGCCCTTTATTCAGGAGCACATGAGTTCAAATCCAGCCTCAGACACATAACGCTCACTAGCTGTGTGACAGTGGGCAAGTCACTTCACCCCATTGCCTAACCAAAAACAAAACCAAAAAAAAAAAATGATGATGGTTGGGGTGGAGGTGGTGATCAGTCAGAAGAGGGCAGATGCTAAACCCATGGTTTCACCAGTAGCACTCTCCCAGGTGAGAAAACTTTCTCCCCCAGTGCAGGTGGGCATCCTGTCTGCACCTCCCAGTCTCAGAGAGACACTTAGCACACTGCTGCCCGCCTTTCAGTGATAGTGATAATAACCAGTAAGCATTCATTAAGCACCTACTCTGCCACGCACCAGGCTGGGGCTAGAGATGCAAGTACAAAGAATGAAACCGAGGCCCTCGAATCAACCCTTTATTTTACAGATGAGGAAACAGAGTCCCACCAAGGGGAAGGGACTTCAGGGCCCCCCTCAGGGTTGGCAGGGACCACGGAACCATCAGTAATGGTCACAGGGGATAGCTCTAGTCTGCTTGTTCGTCCCATGATTTGTAGAGTAAGACCAATGAGTGTCTGAAGTGACCAGGAGGGAGGGGACGGTCACGAGGCAGCCCTGGAGGCCACAAGAATTCCTTTGTTTGCCGACCTCAGCCTTGGGCTTTCCCTGATTGGCCACACACTTATAGCAGGCCCTCAGCCTGCAGATGGGGCCCAGGGTGGGTGCGTGCCTGAGCAGTAGCCCCCACCCTCACCCCTTCAGGGCCTTGGAGGCTTTGGTTGCTGCTAAGGCCATTTGCTAACTTTTTATGTAAGAGTTAGGTCCATCCTACCTGCCCAGGAATTAGTGACCTAGAGCCTGTCACCTGCCAGGGCTTCAGGTTACTGACTCACTGGTAAAGTGAGGCCATTGGGATGCTAGATTTGGAGTGGAAAGGGATCTCAGGGTCCGTCAGACATTTTATGGAAAAGGAAACTGAGGCCCAGGGAGGGGAAGGGATATGCCCAGGATTACGCAGTAGAGGTGAGCTCTGAACCCAGATCTTGTGACTCCACGGGCAGTTTTTTCCACTGTACCATCTTGCCTTTTTGGCCAGTGGCATGATGAAGAGCACCGGAGCTGGGACTTGAACCCAGGTTCTCTGATTCTAGGTCTAGGGCCTGCCGCTGGGCCAAGTGGGCATGCAGGCCAGGTTCCCTGCTGCTTCTGGCATGTCTCCTGGTATCCTGTGCTCCCCTCTCCCAGCTAGGCTGGCCAGGCTTCCTTATGCTCTTTAACTTCCTTGTCTCTTCTCCCTCTCTTCAATTGTTCTCCGTCAGTGAGCGCCTCGGTGGTGACTGCGGAAGAGGATTTGCTGCCAGGCCCCCGGCCCAGCGAGGAGGGGCTCCCAGAGAAGGATACCGGGGAATTGGCCAAGCAGAGCCGCCTCCAGACAGAGATACTGGAGCTGCAAAAGGAGACACTGCAGCTGCAGAAAGAGAAGATTCTCCTGGAAAAGGAGAAACTGGTCCTGGAGATCGTCAAGCTGAGGCGGGAGCTGGGCACCTGAGCTGCCTGACCCTGCCTGCCTGCCTGCTGCCCACAGACAAACTCCTGAGGAGAAGATCCTGGAGCCCGCCGCCTGCCCGTGCCCAGAGAGGCCTTCTCCTTCACAGGGCCCATCTGGGCCCGCCCAGGCGAAGCCTCTGCCTCCTCCTCCTCCTCCTCCTCTGCTGTCACTCAGCAGTTACCGCCCTCTGGGGCAGGGGGGCAGGCTCCCTGTGGCTTGCTTCTGGGAAGAAGCCCCAGGAGTCCTGTTTGAGTTGGGCTGGGAAGGGTGTTAGAGGCTCCCAGCCCAGACTTTGCCCCACGGAGCTCCGCCTGGGCTGTGTGGGGTCAGAAAGCTGAAGCAAGAGCTCAGAGCCCCTTAGCAGGTGCCAGGGGGTGGGGATGAGCGCATGCCAGCACTCTGCCCCAGCTCAGGAGGTCCAGCGTTCAGGCCAGGCCTCCAGTGGCTGTAGGTCAAGTCGACAAGGACATATTTCTCAGAACCCTGTCTGTGTGCTAAGGGGACGGGCTGATGGATCCCTGTGCCAGGAGTCTGGGCCTCTTGGTGCTGCTGTCAGAGAAGTAAAAGCATCCAGGTTTCCTCATCACTGGGTCTGCCTCCCTGCCTGTTCTGATTCAGCCTTCCTTTTTTATGGGGGGAACAGTGGTTGGGCAGCCTTGGCAAGCCCTCCGTGGGGTGCCTAGTTGTCTGTCCACACAGGAAAATCACCCGTGTTGCCTGCCCAGGAGAGGCAGCTGGGCAGGTCCAGAAGGGCCCTGGGAGCCCAAGCCCCTGTGGGACAGAGAAGGAAAGGGAGGCCGGAGAGGGGAGAAGCTTGTGTCCCTCCTCAGGTGCCCTTGCTATGTCCAGGGCTGGCGCAGGCACTGACCCCCAGCTTAACTTGGTGCTTGTCTCATCTGCCCTCCTGGTGTCTGTGGAATTCGTGAGAACCCTGGAGGGTTAGAGGCAAGAACTCTTTGGAGATTGGTCTGTTCTGTGCTGTAAGGATCTCCAGCATAGTGTACTGGAGAGAACCCAGAATCAGGTCTGGACGCCCTGCCGCCGCCCCCCCCCCCCACCTGCCGCCTCCTTCTTGGCCAGTGAGGGAGGCAGTGCCTTCCAGCTCAGGACAGCCCAGCCCCAGGGCTGAGGCCCAGACTCATCTCTGTTCTTTTGGTGCTGATGGCCAAGGTAGGAGTAATCCAGGAGGCCACCTGGAAGCTACCTAGGAGACCCGGGATCCTGGATAAGGAAGCCTGCAAGCAGGCGCTCCCCTAGAACCTCGGCAAATGCCAAGATTCAGTGGGGCCAGGCTCTGCCTATCCCCCAGCCTCCAGGGTCTGTAATCTGGCTGAAGGCCCCAACTCCGACGGCCTCTGGCCACTGGGAAGAAAATCCCATTTCCCTCTGCCACTGACAGGTGTCCTGCCATAGACACTAAGTGACCGTGAGACCCCCAGCCAGTCACCTCACCTCTGTCTGCCTCAGCTTCCTGTTTGTAAAATGGGCTTCCTAATAGCGTCTACCTCCCAGGGCTGTTGTGAGGATCAGGTAGTAAGTGTAAAGCTCTTTCTTTGCAAACTTGAAAGTGCATTAGCACCCGGGCCTGCCCTGCTCCCCCTTCCCAAACAAAATTCTTTTACAGCCTGATAATTCACTCGTAAGTGTTAGGAGCTGATAATGGCTCCATAAATACCTTCCAGGCCTGGCCCTGTCTCCTGGGGTGATGCCCTTCCCTTCTTTATTCCTGGGCATCTCCATCTATAAAACTAGGGGGGGAGGGAATTAGCGCAAACCCCCTGCTGAAGTCTGACTTTTGTTCTGAGGCCCCTCCCAGCTCTAACATTCCCTGTTCTAGGGCTCCTCTCAGCCCTGACATCCCCTGTTCTGGGGCCCCTCCCAGCCCTGACATTCCCTGTTCTGGGGCCCCTCCAGCCCTGACATGCCCTGTTCTGGGGCCCCTCCCAGCCCTGACATCCCCTGTTCTGGGGCCCCTCCAGCCCTGACATCGCCTGTTCTGGGGCCCCTCCCAGCTCTGACATCCAATGAGTTTTTCAAAATCAGGTGTTTTCCTTCTATGCGAATGTCTTCATAAATTGAAGGCATTTGACACCCACAAGTGTCTGACACAAGCTTTTCTGCTTCCGTGGAACATGGCCCCCTCAGAAGGAAGGCTTGGCCTCTGGCAGAGGGAAGAAGGAGCGATGGGCTGGGGCCTCCCCTCCAGCTCTGTCCTGGACTGATGTTCCCAGGCTGGATCCTGCTGTGATCGGAGATAGTGCAGACTGAGCAGGGGTGCTAACCTCAAGGGCGCTAGGTGATCGTGAGAAGGGGCCCTCAGCTTAAAGCTGAGGGAGTTCTCAACTAATAGACAAGCAGCAAATATTTAATATGCACCTACTGTGTGCCAGGCACTGGGGCTCCAGAAGCAGCCTTAGAGAGCTGACATTCTATGGAGGGGGGAGGGGGGAGAAGACAAGTGTGTACACATGGACCTGCGATTGAGCTGCCACGTGAGGAAAGTCCCTCCACCAGTGCAGGACTTGGCCCAGGATCACACAGCTGGTACGAGGGCCAGGGTCTGACGCTCGTGGGACTTGAAGCGGCTTTGGCTTCCAGGCCGGCTGTCCACCACTACCTCATGTTGCCTGCCTGTGCCCGTGGGAGTCTATAGAAGACGGAGCATATACATCACAAGGTAATTTCTGAGGTGGAGGAGGGGAGGAGACACTCGCACCTGGGGCCAGGTGTTGCTTCACGCAGGAGGTGCAGCGGAGAGCTGAGCCAAAGGCAGCTGGTGATTGGAAAGGATGGAGGGCAGGCAGTGTGTTCCAGGCATGGGAGTCAGCAGCAGGCTGTGGAGGACGAGTGGGTCAGACTATCGGATCCTCTAGTTCAGTGCCCCCATTTTGTAGATGGGAAAACTGAGGTTTGGGGAAGCTTAAGGGGCAAGGAAATAGTCTCACACACACACACACACACACACACACACACACGTGTGTGCGCCTTGTAAGTGGCTGAGCTGGGATCTGAGCCTGGGACCTTACACTCCAAATCCAGGGGCTCCCCCACCCCATCATCTCTTAAGTGACTAGAGGAACACAGGAAGCCAGCGGCCTCTAAGGTGACAAGGAGTGTGAGATGATCTCGTGTAAGGGCCCTCCCAGTTCTCAGTCCTCGGTGATGCCCCCTCCAGGCTGGTCTGTTTCCTTTCTTTAGACCGGCATTCAAGGCCCCCGCAGCACCTGGCTGCTCCAGGCTGGCTTTCTGGCTAGTCTCATGCCTACCACACTCAGCCTGAGGAACTTCTTCCAAGACTTCTGTTCCGTCTTGCCCACACCCCCTGGCCAGGATGGGCCTTCCTCTCTTGCGTTTGTCCATGGTGAGATCTTTCCCTTCAAGGCCAACTGTGTTACCATGAGGCTTTCCGTGATTCCTCTAACTGGAAGCCAATTTTCCTTCTACAAGTAACACCCAGGGTGCAGGCTTTGTAATCAACAAATCCCTTTCCTCCCTGCAAAGTGAGGAAACATCATTGGCTAAACAGTCTGAGTGCTGCCTCTAACTCTTCATGACCACATTTGTCCATGAGGTTTTTTTTGGAGAAGATATTGGAGTGGTTCGCCATTTCCTTCCCTAGTGTGTCTCCATTTTGCAGATGGGGAACTGAGCCAAATAAGGGTTAAGTGACTTGCCCAGGGTCACAGCTAGTAAGTATGTGAGGCTGGATTTGAACTCAGATCTTCCTGACTCCAGGCCCTGTGTTCTTAGCTACCGCACCACCCAGCTGCCTGCGTAACCTTGGCGATCCCTGACATTTGGCCTCCCTGAGATCCCCTCCCAGCTCCAAATCCTTCATTCTGGGGTGAGGATCATTCCCAATTTAGAGAGGAGGAAACAGGTTCCCAAGGGCTCGTGTCAGAGCCAGGCTTGAGACCAGGTCTTTGGACTCCAGCTCTTTCCCTTTGTATTTTAGAGGCCAGCCTTTATTCCACCCCACAGAACACGCAGAAGGGACAAGAAGGCTGGCTGGGGCCCGTAAGTAGGTACCGAATGACACGCCCTGTGTCCCCCTTGGAAGGAACTGGACGAGGGCAGGAGGAGAATCAGGGCAGCCCCTTGACGTTCTGGTGGAATCTGCTTTTTGGTCCCTCCCGAGGACCTTGTACCTTTATTGCCCTGATCCCCCTTCCTGGCTTCCTTCCCTGGGCCATGCGTCCCCCCAAGATTTTCCTTTGTTTTACCTGACATTCTCATTGGCCTGGATTGCACTGCTCACGCGGACATGCCGCATCTCCCTCGAGTCTCCTCTGAAGAGAGAGCCTGGGCTTGTTTCCCCTCTGGATCTTCACGCTTAGCACAGAAGTGGGCACACAGTAGGTGCGTACTGGCAAGTGTTTGTAGATGGAAATGTGTCACCATGGGCTTGTGCTCTCTCTTGTTAGGGATGGTAGGATCAGACATTGAAAGCTCGAAGGGACCTTGGAGGCCTAGTCTGACCTTATTTCACAGATGAGGAGACTGAGACTTAGGGAGGGGGAGTGTACGTGCCTGGAGTCACACAGGTGGGTAAGTGGAAGAGCTAGGGTTAGAACGCAGGTCCTCTGACTCCAGAGCCAGCTACGTGGGTCAATAAAACATTTATTAAGCACCTATTGTGTGCCAGGAGGCAGCTGGGTGGAGCAGTGCATAGGCTGCCAGGCCTGAAGTCGGGCCTCAGACACTTCCTAGCAGTGTGACCCTGGGCTAGTCACTGCCTCAGTTACCTCATCTGTCAAATGAGCTGGAGAAGGAAATGGCAAACCCCTCTAGTATCCATGCCAGGAAGACCCCAAATGGGGTCCCAGAGTCAGATGTGACTGGAAACGACTGAACAGCTATGTGCTGGGGATACAAGCAGTAGGATTCCTTGGGGTGTGCACAGCACCATCCAGGAGAGAGCCTCTGGCCTGACCCTGCTGGGCCATTTCCCATGATTCTGCCTCATAACCCCGACCCAGGAGCCCTAGCAAGGTGCCCAAGGTCCTTCTGCTCAATCAGGCCCCCTCCACGAGGCCCCCCCCCCCCCGGGCTGGCAAGGCCAGCGTTCCCAGGGTTACACAGGCAAGTCTGAAGCCAGTCTCGGAGCTGGAAAGGGCCTCGGTCTCTGCATCCCCCCTCCTGGCACCAAGGAGGATCATGGGAGCAAATGGCCCGTGATGAGGCTGAACAAGGACCCTCCTACTGGGTACATGAGAAGTGAAGGGGTAGCTTGCCACTTGGAGACAGTGTACTGGGGGAGATTGCTTCGTTGTAACCGGTCCAAACTGGCCTTGGCAAGTGTTTGCTGCGGAGCGCCTTATTATGTCCTCTGGAGTCTGATGGAACAGTCTAGCCAACGGGAGGACGCCCTCGTGTCCCCCGTCTTCTCTCAGTTAAACATTCCCACTGGAGGGTCCTCCCAGCCATTCCCTTCCCGGTAGCTCCAGAACGGAACCCAAAGCTCGGCCCTGGCCCCGCAGCTGTACATCCTCTCCTCAGCTCCCTCCCCTACCTGCTCACTGCTCCGCTCTGCTCCTTCTGGGGCCAGAAAGCCAAAACTAGCCACCAAGCCTGAGCTTTCCTGCACTTTGGACTGTCTTCATCACTACGAGAGAAAGCTATGGCACCAGCCCAGACTGGCCTGCCTCCCCAGGGCATGACATTCAAAGCCCCATTTATTACTGCCTTATTTCTATAGCTCTTAAATCCGAAGGCATTTTTCCTCAGAGAAGTCTGTCCAATCAATCGATCAATAAGCATTTATTAAGCACCTACTGTATACCAGGCACTGTGCTAAGTGCCAAGGATACAAAGACAAACGTGAGCTATCCCTGCTCTCCGGGAGCTTATATTCTATCAGGGAAGAGGGTGCACCCTCGTCTAGAGTTGAGGAAGCGCCTCAGAGAGGTTAAGTGATTTATCTTGGCATCAAGACAAACTGTGCACACAAGAGATCGGAGCAGGGATTCCAAACCACTGTCCTCGGGTGCCTCTACTTCTCTACCTACACCCGGACTAATCAAGCTCCTGTGTGTGCTCTCACTGTTCCTGCTGGGCCCACCCCCAATTCCCCTTTGCTTTTCGTGGCCTTGAGCCGTGTCTCGGCCCAGTTCTGAGCCTCAGTTTGTTCTGCTGTAAAATGAGAGGGTTGGACTGAATGACTGTAAGCTCAAAGACCATCCAGCTGTGACTCCTATAACCCTTTGCCAGCTCCGACATTGTGGTCCTGCCTCTGGGCCCTGCCTGATCTCTTTCCAGGGATTCTGAAGGAGGGTCACAGGTCTGGTAAGGATGGTCACACTGGGAACTGCCCCCCGGGACACACTACCAGCCTCCAGACCCCCTTTTACATCTCACACAGACAAAATGGGCATTGACACCAGTTTCCGGTTTATTCTGTCATCCGGGTGTGGTTGGAAAACCTGAGTGAGCCTCAGAAAGTAGATTCGGGGTTGAAGGTCCAGGCCCCATTGTAGAGGCCCGTCCTGCTCAGGCTAGGGACCCAATCTGCTTTCCCCTCCTCCCCCCACCACACAGACCTTGGTCCCATGACATGTGGCTCGACCTGGCCCCCACCAACCCAGAGTGATGAGGACTCCCACAAGCCCAGGGTAAGGGCACCGATGGCTTTGGGGGCCGTCCAGTGAGGCTGGACCCCCAGAGGCAGCTTTGGTGTGTGGAGTGGCAGGGTGGGAGCTGGGATCTCCCTCTCTGTCTCCAGAGGAAGACCCAGGAAAAGAGAAGGATTTGGTCCCGGGGAGTGTCCCCAAGCACCACCAGGCGCAGAAACTCAGGTGGGGGTCCCCTGTCTCCCTCGGGGGAATCCCTGCCTCCTCCCCAGGGAGGCCTGTAGCTTAAAAGGCACGGGGTTATTGGTGGTTGTGATAGATGGGGGTAGAGCCGGCAGTAGACACATACTAGACAGACACGAGGATCCACACGAAACATGGAACACTGAACACAGAACATGGACACGACATAGAAAACACAGGACAAGATCTGTTTGGCACAAATCACACTGGAATCATGAGAGCCTGGGGGGGTGGGGGGGCATGACCCACCCCCTGGATGTCTCAGAAGAAAGATGGGGCACGAGGGGGGAAGGAGAGGCGGGGCAGAGGCCGAAGGGTTGGTGCATAAAGGCCGGCCAGCCAAGCCTCTGCTCTACTCACAGTGGGGAGGGAGGCAGGGGAGACCCCTTCCCTGGGAAGCCTGGGCTTGCAGCGCCCATCCGCCACAGGCCCTGGCCGTCCAGGAGCAGGGACAGGGCTCTCAGAAATAGGTTGGGTGTGGGCCTCGGACCCAGCCCCAACACAGTTACGGCCTCTCGTCCGCCCCGGCCCTGTCTCCTGGGCCTCAGGGCTGACCAGCAGCAGCTCCCGCTTCAGTCTGTCTTCCACACTTTGTTGAGAAGTTTCACGACTTCGTCATAGATGACGAAGACAATGGCCACATCCAAACAGACGCGGCCCAGGCGGGGCACGGTGCCCTTGTAGAAGCTGGAGGCCAGAAAATAAATGAACGAATGAATGAATAAATAGAAGAAATTTTTTTTTAAAAAGTGGGAGGCCACATGAGTGGGGGGCCCTCCCTCCCAGCCATGGGGTCCCCCTCCCCTGCAGAGGGCACAGCCTCGGCGGTCCCCAACTCACGCCTTGAGCCCCTCATGCTTCATGATCTGGTAGCCACAGTCCAACGTGCTCTTGTACTTATGAGCCTCCAAGCCCTGGGATGGGGAAAAAGGAGGCCTTAGAGATTTATCAAGGGCAGGACTCCCTAACCTGCATTTTGTGATCATTGTACTTTCGTATTTCATATACTCTGGAATCTTCTGTATTTTACTTTATGCATTTATCTTTTTCTTTTTTTTTTGGAGGCAATCGGGGTTAAGTGACTTGCCCAGGGTCACACAGCTAGTAAGTTTCTGAGGCTGGATTTGAACTCAGGGCCTGTGATCTATCCCCTGCACCACCTAGATGCTCTGATTCCATGCATTTAAAAGCTGTATTCTCAAAATGCTGCAGTTTAGCCCAGTGCCTGGCCTAGGGGAGGTGCTGAATAAATGCTCCTTGTTTGAGAAGGCTTTGCCAGACAGCCAGAGGGGTCCGGGACACCCACAAAGGCTCTTACAGAGGAGGAAAGTGAGGCCCAGAGAGATCACAGGACCAGTGGGGAGACTGCTGGAGAGGACCTCAGCCACCTAGGCTATGCCTCCGAGATTAAGAAGAGCAAACAAGGCATCTCCCCAGTAACTCGCTGGGGGATGGTGGGTCATCTGCTCCCTCTCTGCGGGCCTCAGTTTCCTCTCCTGTGAAATAAAGCCAACCCCTGCCCTCCCTCCTTCCCTCTCTCTGTCCGCTGACTCCATTGCCAGGCTCAGACCTTCTCTTGCACCTCTCCATTCATTGACTTCTCTCCAGGCCCTCGGCCACTATTCCAGCCCCGACCCCACTGGACGAACCCAACTGGCCTCCCTGCCTCCCTCTCTGGGTGGTGTCTCGCCTTTATAATCCTGATCTTCTACATGGCTTCCATGGCCAACTCCTCACTCTTCCGCTCCAAAAACTGTAGTGGGTCCTCACTGCCTCAAAAATACATTATCAACTCCTGACTCGAGCATTCAAGGCCCCCTACAACATGGCCCGCCCACTCTTAACACTCCTTCTTCTTGCCCAGCGTGGCTCCCACAGGTGCCATTGCTGGAATCCTCCCTGCTCCCGGCCCTTGCATGCAGGAGGCAACTAATATGTGAAGTAAGAGTCAACATGTGGTCTATTCAGAGCTGAGATGGGCCTCGGAGATCTTTTTAGTCCCATTTTACAGATGGGGGAAGTGAGGCTCATGGAGGGAAACATCACACAGCACTCAGTAGCTGAAACAGGACTTCTTTGTAGGTCCCTGAAATCTAAATCTGCGGAGCTCTGCCTTTACCTGCATCCGGGTCTTAATCACATCCAATGGTGTGTTTCCAAAGACGCTGGCAGCCCCAGCAATGGCTCCGAATGCCCCGGTCACTACAGGGTTCATGGGCTTGTTGGGGTCGTCCCCTGTGGAGGACAAGAGGCCCCAGGTGAGCCCAGGAGAGAGGCAGGACTCTGGCAGGGAGCAAGGT
>NW_020953945.1:2054637-2057691 GCF_900497805.2 Vombatus ursinus | reverse complement strand
GGGGGGGCCGGCGAGGTGCGCTCCTTACCTCGGTACCAGTTACGGAGGGAGGTCATGACAAAGAAGCGGATGGCCTGGTTGGAGCCTTGCTTCAGCACGGTGGCAGTGAGGCCCTGGTAGGTGCCCTTCAAACCTGTGACGCCCAAGCAGAAGTCACTCACTGGACATCCCTCTCCTCTCCCTTCAGCCCCTCCGGCCTGCATGAGCTGGGCTTTGGGCTCGGTATTAGGTGAAGCCCCCACTGACCTCACTCCTGGCACAGCCTGCCCCCTGCCCGGCTCCAGCCTAAATGGCCAGCCTCCAGTAGGGCCCATTCTCCACACCTTCCTCAGGTGCCCTATGCCTCCAGGAAGCTGGCCCCAATTCTCTCTGTTAACAACCCCCCACCCCCACCCTTGATCCCCAGCCTCTTAAAAGGCGTCGGAGCCCCGGCTCCTGCACTCCCCCAGTAACACTATGCAGTACTCTTCACCGGTGAGGTCTTCCTCTGTTAAATGTTACTGTGGTCGAGAGCTCTGGCCTTGGAGTCAGGAGGACCTGAGTTCAAATCCGGCCTCAGACACTTAACACTTACTAGCTGTGTGACCCTGGGCAAGTCACTTAATCCCAAATGTCTCACCAAAAAGAAAAAAAAAAGTTACCATGGTCCCCATCAAACTGCACACAGCAGAGCCGCCCGGATGATACCTGGCCCTGGAATTGTCACCATCACTGACCTTGTTCTCGGACGATCTCCCTCACACCGTGGAAAAAGCCGCGGTACTTGGGATTGGTGGAACATTGGTCATGGATAAATTTCACCTGCAGAAGACGGAGAAAGGGACACGTTGTTGGGGCTGTTGGGGAGATATCAAACTGAGGCCAGGGGTTTTATACCCACCTCCCCTCCCCCCACATGCTCAGCAGCGCCAAGGGAAAGAGAGGAGCAAACCAGGCCCTGCCCTGGGGGGGGCGGGGTAGCAGATGAGACAAAGGGAGAGGTTAAAGGTCAGCCAGGGGTAGGCAAGGTGACCCTGAGCTGTGAGGGAGGGGGGTGTGTGTGTGTGTGTGTGTGTGAGAGAGAGAGAGAGAGAGAGTCAGACAGAAAGAGATGAGAGACCTGGAGAAAGACAAGCCAGAGGTAAGGAGGGGCCTCTGTTCGAAGCCCTGCCCGGACCCTGACCATCTGACCAGGAGCCCCTCCAGGACAGTGTGGGCCTGGGATTCCTTCTCCTGCTTGGACTCCCTCAGTCCCAGGGGGTCTGCCTCCTAAAATGAGCCAGGAAAGGCTTTAGCCCAAGGGGAAAAGCCGTAATGGTGGAATCTCGGGTCCCTGGCGGGTGTGGGCCCCACCTTGATGGTCTCCATGGGGCACACGACCACCACAGCCTCAGCCACGCCGGCCCCCAGCCCGCAAAGCAGCCCTCGCGTACTGTCCAGCCGGCCCTGGGCGTCCCGCATGTGGTTACTGAGAAATTCGAACATCCCAAACCTGGGGGTAGGGGGAGTTAGGAATTAGAGTGCCTGGGGCCAGAACTGGGCTCCCACGTCCCCAGCAAGCCACCCCTGCCACCAATGATGCCAGCTGCCATTTGTACAGGGCCTGAAAGTTTACAAAGAACTTACTTCGTGTTAGTCTGGGAAGGAAGCTGGCACCCCCATTTACCAGATAAAGAAACTGAGGCTGAGAAAACGAGTGGGTGCCTTGGGTCATTAAACAGCTAATGAGACTGAGTGTTCGACTTTAGTCCTGGACCCAGGCCCATCCTGGCAGAATGAAGACGGACTCAGCTTGGGATCTCAGCTCTAGCCCCTTCTGGCTGGGCGACCGCTAGGTAAACTACCTCTTCTCTGAGCCTCAGCTCCCACATCTGCAAAATGGGCTACTAAACGTGTGCTACTGCCTCCTGGGGCCATGGTGGGGAAAACCCTGGGCAAAATGCACAGAGTAGCAGTCTTAGCATCTCCCCCTTCCTCTGCCTCACCCCGTTCCCCAGCCGCAGGCTCACCTGACCGCCGCCTTGGGAATGGAGCCATAGAGAAGAGAGCTGAGGCCGCGGTAGAGGCCCAGGACTCCATGGCTGCGAACAGTCTGCTTCACACAATCCCCTGGGGAGGAAGGCACAAATCTGGTCAGCTGGCCAAAGGTGCAGAGGCTGGACCAGCCATGCCCTTAGGTTGCCGGCCCCATCTGCATAATGGGGACAATAGTATTCACAATGCTACCCCCACTCCCCCCCATTGTAGAGAAAACAAAAGTGCCCACAGTTCAGCTCCTGGGACCCTCGTCTACCCTCAGCTCCTTGGATATCCAGCCACCCTCAGGCCTTGGTGATCCAGCTTCCTGTCCTCCCCTCGCTCCTGGTCCTGAGCCCTGGCCCTCAATGACAGGTCCCCGTGCCCTAGGGCCACCTCCAGCCAGAGCGGGCACAAGCCTCAGAGGCCGTAGGACCCAACTCCCTCATTTTACACTTGAGGAAACTGAGGTCCCTTCCCCCCTCTCTCTAACCTCCAGCTACCAAACGTCACCCTGCTGCTCAGGGGGCATCCATGGTTCTCTGTTGCCCCTACGAGCAAACAGAGGCTCCTCTGTTGAAGTGTTTCCCAGCCTGGCGCTAGCCTCCAACGCTGTCCCTGTGCCCCAGACTTTGCACGAACCCCGCCCCCCCCAACAGACTGGGAGCGCTCCAAGGACAAGGGCCATTACAGTCTCCCTTTTCATTCCCAGTGCCTAGCATGGTGCCCGCCACCCCATATACCTCCAACCCTGGCTCCTGCCTCTCCTGGCCTTGTCCTGGCATTCCTCTGCCCTCAGCTATCTCCTCAGAACATAACCCGCCCCACCCCCCTCAGCAGCAGCCGCGCTGGGCCTCTTGTCTCTCCCCTCACCCACTCTCCTTGTTTCTGGCTAATCTGGCTCCCAGCCATCCCATCTCAAAGGCCCTTCCCTTTCTAAGGATCCCTGTATCACTGCTGTCCACCTCTCAGCTCCCCAGGGCTATCCCTGATTTTCTACAACTCAGTTCCCTGCCCAGATGCCCCCTCACACCCCAGAGTCCAGCTCCCTACAGTGGC
>NW_020953945.1:2040642-2054627 GCF_900497805.2 Vombatus ursinus | reverse complement strand
CCTCATGCCCAGATGCCCCCTCACACCCCAGAGTCCAGCTCCCTACACTGGCACCCTCCTCATGCCCAGATGCCCCCTCACACCCCAGAGTCCAGCTCCCTACACTGGCACCCTCCTCGTGCCCAGCTCCTTGCCCAGGTGCCCTCACCGATGCCCCGGTAGCGAGGGGGGTTGGCTTTCTCATCCAGCTGCAGTTGAGTCTTCACATATTCAGTGGGGAAGGTAATGCAGATCTCGATGCCTCCGGCCAAACCACCTGGGGCAGGGGAAACACAAGGGTTGGGGGAGGCCCCAAGCAGTGCCACTCCAGGCTGGGGAGGGGGGCGAGGCTCAGCCATGGACAGGAGGCGGGGGTCAAAGGAAAGACCTTTGGATTGGAAATCCCAGGGCTGGGTTTCAATCCACACTCAGATCCTTAAGTGACCGTAAGGGACGCAGGGGAAGCCCCCTCCCCCTCGGCGGGGTGGGGCCAGACAGCCCAGCCCAGCCAGCAGGGACTCCCTCTACCTACCTTTCTAACAAAAGGGCCTCTACCAGCTCTGGATGGCGCATACAAACTCCCTCCCCTCTCAAGCTTAGTGGACAGCACTGGACAGAGTGTGAGTGGGCTTAGGCCCTGATCCCTGGGGACACACCCCCTCCTACTGGGAATCTTCCATGCCACTCCCCCAACCCCGACCGGGGAGACGTGACTCAGCCGGCCCAGAGCCACCCCTCGGATCCTGACTTCAGCGCCAGAGATTTCAAAGATCCAACCCTCTCATTCTACAGAGGGGGAAACTGAGGCCCAGAGGAGACACGGGACTGGCCCAGGGCCCAGCGGGCAGAAAGAGACGGAGCACTGATTAAAAGCCAGAACTCTTAACCACTCCACACCTGCCCAGTCTCTGGCCTTCACTGAGAGCCCCCCTCCCCACTCCTTAAATCCACGACTTTGGACTCCCCGTCTGCTCTGCTTAGCCCCAGGGCTGACACACTGTGGGACAGAGACGGTCTCTGGAACCTGGAGTCCACTTCCAGACTGGACTGCCTCAGTTTCCCACCTCACCTAGAGCCTGGCCTGGATCCCTTGGAGGGAGGGGAGAGGAGGGAACACCTCAGCCAGGACTTTGCCCCGTAAGCGCATGAGCCTGGACCATGTTGGGGCACGGACCAGAGGCCCAGCATGCGGCCTTCAGAAGGAACCCAGGGCCCCAGGTTCCAAGCCAAGCTCCTCCCTCCCTCCCCACAATGCTTCTAGAATTTCAGTGAGGAAGAGGTTAGGGATGAATGAAAGGCACCCAACAGAAAGACCATCCAATTAGTCACATGATCTCTGGGGCTCAGATCTCCAAGGCCACTCTCTTCATTTTACAGATAAGGAAACTGAGGCTTGGGGAAGGGAAAGCGCTGGACCAAGGCTTACACTGGTGGTAAAGATAATTCAGAAATGGGCTTTGCGGCCAGGTGCTCTGACTCTCCAACTAAGCCTCCTTCCCCCGGACCCTGCTCCTCCTCCTCATTCTTCAGGTCCAGCCCCTTTGTTTTACAGGGAAGGAAACTGAGGCCTGGAGAGGGCAAGTCCTTTACTCGAGGAACAAGTGGCAGACCCAGGATCGGAATCGAAAGCTTCTGGACCTCCCACCCCTTGCACCAGCATCCTGAGAGGCACGGGGCACCCCCAGAGCACCAGCACGGGCACCTGCACCTGACCGGAGAAGCAAACAAAGCCCCGTCCCCATGCAATCCTACAGACCCTCCCCCACCCCGGGGAGGCCCCGGTCCCCCAGGACGAGGCGAGGCAGGGCAGAGTCCCGGGGGAAGGAGGCCCCCGCTTCGCTGGTGACGAGGGTTGGGGGGGGAACACCTTCCTCCGCGCCCCAGCTCCGCCCCCCCGGGTGGAAGGGGCGACGAGTCCTCAGGCCCGGAGGCAGGGGGCTGGCGGCGTGCTCACCTGCCAGGATGGCCTTCCCGGGGTGCGTGAGCTTGGCTTTGCCGGCTGGGGCGGCGGCGGCGGCCAGCGAGCGGCCTGGCGCTGGGGCGGGGGCCATGGTCATGATCACGGAGGGAGGTCCGCGCTGGCTCGGCGTTCAGTGCTCTCGGGGCCCGCGGCAGGCGGACGGGCCGACCGGACCGACCAGGAGCGGTGGCGGCGGCGGCGGCGGCGGCGGCGGGTTCTGGGGGGCAGGGGGCGTGGCCTGGGCGTCAGGGCCTCGCCCCACCCCCTCCCGCCCCCCGCCTGAGGTCGGACGGCTCCGGCTCCGCCCCGCCGCCTGACCCAGGCTCCTCCCCGTCCCGCCCTCCGGGGCCCGGGTCCGAGGCCCGCCCCCACGCCTGGCCACTCCCCCCCCAGCCTCCCTCCCCCCCCAGCCTCCCTCCCCCAAGCCCGCTGGCCCCGGAGCGGAGCGAGAAGCGAGGATCCCCCCGGCGCTGCGCGGACCCAGGCTGATTGCGGGAGGGAGGGTGCTGCCGCTGGGGCCCGGCGCTGTGTGGTTCTCATCTGCTGTTCCTCCCCGCCCCCCAGGCTGAAGGCAGCTCCCCGCGGCCCCCCTCCCGTGTGTGTGCCGCCACGCCCCCAGGAAGAGACAGAAGATCAGGGTGTGAGGGATAGGTCTGCCACGTACTGGCATCTGTGTAACTGACAAGCCTTTCCCTCCGTGGGCCTCAGCTTCTCCGCCTGTCTCATCTGGGCCTTGACTACACAATCGTAGAATTCTTTCCATTCTGTTTTCTCTGGCTCTGCTAGTCTCTGTTCTAAACCCCCTCCGAGCTCTCTGTTATAAGGGCCTTTCCTTTGGGCCTGGGGTCGCCGGGGGGGGGGGGTGGACTTCGAAGATCAGCGGGGGGGGGATGAGCAAGGAGGGGAAGGAAGAGGCAGACAGGGGAAGGTTGGGGGGGGGGGATGTGCCATGATCTAGGCACGTGGGGGTGATCCCCTTTCTAGACTCATCACATCAGTCTCTGACTTCCTTCCCCAGCCCTGTGACTCATCCAGTCCAGGCCTTTGCTAGGCTCCATTTGCAAAGACTTTCACCTTTCTTTTGCTCTGCACCTCTCAGTCCTCTCCCCTCAACAGGCTCCTCCTTTCTGCCCAGATCCCTACGCTGTCCCTCCTCTGGCTGTTTATCTACCTCGGACTCCCTCCCTCCAGCTGGAGTTCTGCTGTGTTCTCACCAAGGCCTCCCTTCTGTGTCCCAGAATCCCAGAGGTCCCTGACAATGGGAGGAACATCCCAAGTCCATAATGTACCTGAACCAAAATTCCCAAGGATTTCCCCACACCTGACAAACGAGGGACTTCCTACCTCCTCACTCCCCTTTGGGATGGCGCCCATTCAGGGCTTCCTTATCCCAGCTCTACATCTCCCTCTGCATCTTCCACCGATTCTGGACCCCGCCTTCGAGGGCCAAGCTGTCTTTCAGCTGACTGTCTTTTAATTGCTTGAAGAGAACCCAAGCACCTTTTCTTCCCCTCCTTTTTTAAAGGCCGGCTCTCCCCATCTTGCCCAGGCTGGCTGTGGAGGGCTACTTTCAGCTTCTGATCCATTCTGCTCAGCCCGGGAGATACTGCATCTCTGACCAGGGTGGATCAGAACCCTCCTTAGGCAAGCTGGGGGCCTCCTGCTCCCAGGGTCTTATCATGTGATAATATCGAATGTAGTGAGGCTGCAATCAACATGGCCCACCCCAACCCAGACCTCTGAGCTCCAGAGAGGCAGTCCCATCTTCCCAGGGAGCTAAGGTTCCGTGCATGGAACCATCACACCTCCCAGCTGCACACAGCCTGCTCCCCAGCTGGACCTCTTGGCCTCCAGCCTGATCATCTTCCCTTGGCCTCACGTATCCCCAGCGTCTCTAGTCTCTCTGCCCTCCAATCCACTGCTTGCGTGGCTACTAAAGTCCAGGTCTGACCGTGTCACCCGAGGTCAAAAAGGTACAGGGGCTTCCTATTATTCCTAGGATTAAATACAGACTCTTCTTGTTAGCATTTAAAACCTTTCACAATCCTGCAGCAGAAGGCCCATGCACCTCAGTTCCAGCCCTGCAGGCCTATTTGCTACTTATACCTGTGCCTTTGCACAGGCTGTCCCCTCTGCCTCGAATGCCCTCCTTCCTCTCCTCTGAGAACCCTCAGCCTCTATTAAAATTCAGCTTAGATGCCACCTCCTACTCGAGGCCTATCTGGATCTAGCATCTGGGGCCCTCTCAGACGATTACATTGTATCTACTTAGGACATACATTGTATTCACAGCTGGTGTAAGTTTACTTGTTTCTCTACAAAGACAATGTCTACTCTCAGAGGACAGGGGCTGTTTTCTGTCTGTGTCCCCACCCACTGCTTAGAGCAAAGCCCAGGCTCACCCGGGGGGCTGGGATCGAGTCCCATTTATTGTTCCTCCAGACCACGTGACTCCTCTTGAGCCCACCCAGTGCCCAGGGAGGGAGCACCTGGGACTTGGGGTTAGGAAGACTTAAGTCTGAATTCTGCCTCACACACTTAGAACTGTGTGACCATAGTCAAAACCTACTTCCCCTCTCAGTTTCTTGATCTATAAAATGGCGGTAACAATAGCACCTACTTCACCTGAGGGTTGTAAAGATCAAAGGAGATAATATATGTAAAGTGCTATAGAGATGTTAAGGTCCAGTGGTTTGTTTGTTAACACCAAAAGCAGTCACACCCAAGGAGAAGAGAACAAATATTCCTTGCGAGACCTTGGGTTGAAGCTTGCCTGAGGCCCATCCTCCCTGCTATATCTCAGGAGAATTGAATTCTATGGTCTGAAAAAAGGGTCCAACTCTCCTGGCAAGGGGCCCGCTGCGTGTGTGTGTGTGTGTGTGTGTGTGTGTGTAAGGGATCACTGCATTTTCACACCTAACTCACCGACCAGTCAGGGCCCACCCAACCCCTCTAGCCTCCTCCCAGTACAAGTCAATTCAATCCACCTTTCAGGATCACAGAATCTAGTTTGAAGCAGGCCTAACACCCTCATTTTTGTTTTGTTTCTACTGCCAAGGAAACTGAGGTTCAGAGTTGTCACAGAAGAATCACCTGCCAAAAACTAATAGATCAGATCAGATCAGAAGAATCGGAGGTCAAATCTTGAACCCGGGCCTTTGAAGCTGGTGGCTGGGAGAGAGGGGATCCAGAGCTCTGACCTAAAGCCTCAAGAGCCACCATTAAGAGTTTGGCCAGATTCCCGAATGGGGGGCACACCAAATTTACCAGAGTTAAAGTCTGGGTCACCATGGGGTACACTCTCCAGAAGAGTTGTGTGACCTTGGGTAAGTAACTTGTCCTCTCTGAAGCTCAGTTTTCTAATTTGTAAAATGAGTGCTGGGCTATCAGTCCCCTTTTCCCATGCTGTCTTATCAGGGCAGAGGCAGGAAGGGGTACTTTTAGCCCCCTGCACTGTCTACTGAAGCAGGCCTTGTAGCCCACAGGGGTGCCAGGGACCCCTAGGTCCAACCTCATTTGTCAGGTGGAGGAGGGTGAGGGTCGCCCAGTCATCATTTGGGCATTTGGGCACATGCCATGCCTGGCACTGAGCTGAGACTGTTCACCCTTCAGGCTGCTGAATGCTCACACCAGGGTGGACTGCACCACACTAGGCTGGGGGCCTTCCTGGCTGCTCCCGCCCCCATCCCTTCTCCTACTGGCTCTCTCCACTCAGACAAAGGTCAGATGGGCTGTCCTTTCTCTTATGCAAGACGTGGAACAATCTTTTCCTAAGGGCAAGCGAGCCCTGATCTTGGCTGGGCTTTTCGTGTTTGTGTGGGATTCAAAGGAGCTGAAAGGAACTGAATGTTCTGTTTTCTGAGGCTCCCAGGCAGCAAGTAGCGACAGGCAGGATTTGAACACAGCACACAGCGCTCTCTGCCTGAGGTTATGTTGCTTCTCAAGTCGAAGGGGCTGGGGGCTTCTCCCAGAGGCCACAAAAAGGAACCCTGGAGGGGTCAGATGGGGTCAGTGTGTTCCCATGGCCCCCAGGGGCACAAGCTCATGGCAGGCAGGTGGGCCTGGCCGCCAGACTCCCAGCAGCATCTACACTCTCTGGGACCACTGGGCCTCTCTCTGCCTGGCAGGCAGCTTTCCCAGCCCCAGAGAGCTTGACCAGTTTGGCTAACAGGAAACAGGGCTCCTGAGGCTGGCTGCCCTCAGGCTGAGGAGTTTCTGCTGATGCCCAGATGAGATCCGGTGAGACCCAGAGAGTGTGAGAACTAAGTCTCTCGTGGGATATTGGAAATGACCAAGAATCCATCCCTCCAAACAGTAGCAGCAGCCAAAGGCTCTCCCCGCCTCCTCGGCACAGGTGGGGGACTGCGCAGCTGGCTACTTTCCTATCGCACTTCTTCAGGCCAGGTCGGCCGCTCTTGCAGAACTTTCTCTGTTTTCTTCATTACTGAGGGATGGCTCTCTGGGCAGGGAGGAGAGGATGGAGAAGGAGAAATGAAGGTGCAAAGTCTCTACCTGTTCTGTCTTAAGTGGACGCCTCTCAAAGGCCCAAGGTCCTTCTCAAGATTTGGAGCCAAAAGGGGCCTAACATAAGCGCATCATTGCAGCTGGGGCCACTCAAACCAGCTCTCCCAGAGTGCATCTGGTTGGCTAGTCTGGGCTCTGGGTCCGGCTGGGAGAGAGATCTGGAAGCCCGGAGCCTGTGACCTGGGCCACCCTGGACACCCTCAAGGGTCCCAAGAACCTCTCTGAACTCCAGCAGGCAGCCTGGGGGTCTCTGGAATGGGGGCGCAGTGGAAATGCCAGAAGGAGTCCAGGGTTCAGCTGTGCCTTCCTGTGGGACCAGTGACCTTCCGAGTAAATTCTCCTGTCTAGAAAATAGAACCACCCAAACCCTGCCACCTTCCTGTCTGAGGATCACATCAGGCCAGGGATGAGAAGGCACTTTGTTCTTTGGAACAAAGTTCTGAACACAGGATTTTTTTTTGTTCAAGCTCTTAGGCAAATGAGCTTTAAAAAAAAAAAAAGGAAAAGAAAAAATTAAACGCCATGGAAACCGATGGGAGCGAGGCATTTTCTGGCAATGTTACAAGTGGAGTCAGAGGACAGCAGGGGGAGAGGGTGGAGGAGGTGCCACAAAGCCAGCCCGGCCTTGCAGACCAGCTGGTGAGCACGGCGTCCCTCGCTGGCTTCCTGAGCCACCCTTCCTTGCCCCGGGCCTGCCAAGCCTTGGATTTCGGTCAGCTGCTTCTGTCGATGATCCAGCATCGAAGGCCAGGAGCAGGCCATCCCCCACTAGCAGCTTCTCTTCAAGGGAACCTCGGCTTGTCTCCCTGACAGACCCAGGGGCTCATTTCAGTCCCCATGGATGTCTCTCTGGACAGCCCAGAACGTTCCCACTCCTGTTAGACACTCTGACACTTGGCTACACTTCCAATGCCCTCCCCCTCTATTCTTGGTCTGTTCGATTCCCACTAATAAGCCGTACCTCCCAGGAAGCCCTCCTGGATTTCTCCCAAAGACCATTTGGTTTGCCCCCCTCTCCCATGCACTGATGATCACAGGATGTAGTCTTGGAACTCACATAGATGAAGCAGAGAGGCCCAGAGAGGGAAGCAAGTTGCCTCAAGCCCGACCTCCACACCCAGGGCTTGGTCCTGTGGGTCTGGCTGGGATCTCGTCTCGGCCCCCACACAAGGGCCATTTGTGGGATGGCGTCCTGGAGGGCCCTCCCATCCCCCGACTGATTCTGTGCCCGCTCGGGGGCCCCCGGGATCCCTGCAGGAGCCAGCCAGCGGCCCCACTGGGCCCCACCGCAGGCGTCCTACACGCATGCTCAAACCCCATTAGCCTGTTCAGAGCACTGGACCAACACAGCCACCACTACACGCCTAAGACACTGGGGTTGGCATTTGCTTCCCCGGACAAACAGTACAGTCGTCCCAGGGGACATCTCGGGGTGGGGGCAAGGGGACGAGAAGACGGGGAGCAGCTGATGCCACAATGTCATCGTGCAGCCAATGGGACGCTGGACGGGGCAGCTCCGCTTCTCTGGGCTAGGACGGACTTCAGTGGCAGACCTCCTCCTCCCGAGGCAGCTCCCCACCCTTCTAGGACCTGACAAGCAGCCTCCGGCAGGCCCTGCCAAGAGCCTGGTGATGGCCTGGGGGCCCCGCCTGGGCAGCGGCATAGCCAGGTCCACCCTCACAGCCTCCCAAGGGAGGCGTCGGGCAGCAGAAGGAAGCGAGGGGCAGCGGCACCATCTGGCTTAGTTATAATGGGCTTTAATACTCATGATTAGCACAAGATTCATAACCATAAATTATACACTCCTCTATTTCCAGGACAGCCAATGTTAACGGTGTATGGTTGTTTGGAGAGGGGCACACAGGAACAACCCTGTTGGCGCTTGACTGTCACGGTAACCCAGAGCAGAGGCAGCCTGTGGGCACGCAGGGTGCCAGGGCCCCCAAGGCCTGCGCCATAGACATGGCTGCAGCCTCCCACAAGCAGCTGGGCTCTTCTCGACTGCCCCCTCCATGACACGCCTACCCAAGAAAAATTCCATGACGGCCCCCCGGGGCTGCCTCCGGGCCTTCTTTCAGCCTAGGCCTGGCACCCCCAGGCATTCACACAAAACAACCAAAAGCCGAGAAGGCAGATAAGGCAGTGAGTTTCCCAAATCCCCAGGAAAGGACAGAGATGAATTCTGAGCCCATCAGTTGGGTGTGCCACCTCAGCAGGCCCCCCCACCTCCCAGGGGAAAAGGGGCTGCTGGTCTTCTCACTATGGCTATGTTGGTGAGGTCCCTGCAAGTCAGGGACAGGCAGCGCAGCAAAAGTCCGACACCTGGGGAATGGTCCCTGCTCAGAGCTGGAGCCTAAAGAACATCAGCAAAATAAATAAGCACCAGGGTCCTTTGGAGAGCGTCCTGAGGCTCAGGAGGAGCCCGTGGTACCTCTGGGATCTCTGGACATGCCTCCGAGAAGCCCCCAGGAGCACCTTTTACATGTTGAAACTGTAAACAGGCGCCTGGGTGAATCCTGGAGCTGTATATCCATAGGAAAAATTGGTTTGAGAAGGTCCGGAAGTGGGGCCTGCCGTCAGCATCAGCTGCTGGCCTGGAAGAGAAGACGGTGAAGGGTTAGAGGGCACCCAGGGCACCCGGCTGTCAGGCCTGGCCAGGGCATGGGAACGTCTCCCAAGGGTGGCTTTGGCAGTCCTGGGGGGAGGGGGGTTTCTGTCCAGCCCGTAGGCTCTGGAGGAGCCCCCACCAGCCGTGGCATGTGGCTGGCAGCGTGGCACAGGAGGCTCTCCTGCCAAACCGGCCTAGTCTCCATGGACATGTTAAGCCACTGTGAAAGCTGGTGCTTGGAAGCTAGGGGCAGAGGGGATGCCTGCCAAGCCCCAGCTGTCCTGGGACAAGAGCTGCTTCTGGCAGTCACAGCTGGTGCTGGGAATGTGGCACTTACTTAGCCGAATCACCTGTGTATCACTCATGCCCATCAAAATCTAAAAAAATCAGATTCACATTTAATTGACACTTGTACACACTCGCCCCCCCCAGCACGCTGGCAGCCCCCAGTCACATGCTCCGTGCACACACTTGCCTGCTACGGCATGGGTTAGCACGTCCTGGGCAGAGCCCAAGGGTCCGGGAAGGGGAAGCTGCGGGCCAGCCAGGAGAGACGGGGATCAGGCCTGACGCCGCCTGACAGGGTCTCTGGGCAGGCCCTTCAGGGAAGCATTAGTCACAACTACGAGGCAGGCTGTGCTGGGCATCAGGCCGCCAGCCTGGCAGTGAGCTCACTTGCTTCTCCCTTCCTCTGCATTCAGGCCCCGACCACCACCGCCCACCCCTTGTCCTCATCCCGGAGCGCCCAGAAGCACCCGGGACTGTGGCACACAAAGCGAGCATTCCAACTGCCTTCTAAAATTAGGGGTGCCTCTGTGCCAGGGAAGCCTCATCACGCCATCCCTCCGTCCTCAGCCACACCTACCGAACACGATGGGCGTGGCCTCCACGCCCTGCTCCTCCCCTTTCCTCAGGCTCTCAGAAGCGTCCAGTTTGTCCACCTAGGTTGCAAGACACCAGGACGAGGGTGAGCTGCAGGGAGCCTGGGCTAGCCCCATCATCTTCGGGCGGCTTTTTTGAGCACCAGCCCCAGCCCCCCAGCCCTGACAAAGGTCTCCCAGAGAGAGCCTCCTGCAGGAGGACCATCTGAGTCACCTCAGCCAACAGTCAGGAAGCCTTAAATTAGAACCTGCAAGACCCACACACCAGGGATGCAATCAACAGGCCGTTATTTGCGGCTGGGCGGCTGGCTGCGTTTTCATCGCCAGGGTTATTTACGCCCGAGTTAGTGCAGAGGCCTCAACTCCATCACTTCCCCAACTCTCAAGGCCACGGCTGCCAGAGTTTTCTGGGTCCAGGTGCCCCCAGGTGAGCCAGGACCGATAAGAACAGCTCCAGGGTCAGACTTGTGCGCCTGGACGTCAGCACACCCAGGAGGCACGGGGATGCTTACAAGGATTCAGAGATGCACCTCTGGGCATCAGAAAGAGGCCTTCTGGACAGAAGACAAACAGAATCGGCTCAGGGGAGCAGCCTTCCTTGAGAGCTCACCAGTGCCGGGCCCCTAATTGATGACTTCCACCAAAGAACCAGGATGTCGTCACTGGGCATTCCCTCCCTGAGGGCCTCAGGAGACCACTGTGACCTCAATCCCCACCCTTCACCTCATAACCAGTGGTCTGGGGAGGATTCTCTACACATTTGGGCTAGTCTTGGGTCAAGACAGACAAGGGCCAGGCCTGGCAGACCCTTCCAGCTGGCAAACTTGTCTGTCAAGGCTCACACTCCTCAATGGCACAGAAGTCATCCCTGTACCCCCAGGAAGCCAAGGAAGACCCTGGTTCCCCCCCCCCACCCCAAACTTCCAAGCATTTAATGAAAGCCTTCGGTCACCTCAATGGTGCCTTCCAAGACTCCTGCCTGCCTGCTCCTGGGCTCAGGGGCTCCCAGACCCCACTTCCAGGACAGCCCTGATACCCTACCTGGTGGAGAGAACACTCCACCTGGGGGGGGGCATTTACAGATGTTTGGGCACAGGCTGTTTCATCAGTCTCCACTGGAGCTTCACAAAGTGTCACTGCAAGGGTCGTGGGCATAGCTGGCGTGGGCACGTGAACGAGGAAAGAGGACAATGAGACGGCACCACCAGCGCCCTCCGCCATTCTGGTCCTGGCTGGCCGGGTCCCAGGGGAATGAGCTCTGGGGGAGCTGGTCCAAACCCAAAGCTCTCTGGTGGTTCGTAGGGAGCAGCTCTGACAAACAGGGAGACCGAGGCCCAAGGCCTTGGTGCGACGACTAGTAGGAGGCCACCTGGCTAATAAATTATACGGCCAGGATTCAAACCCAGTTCCTCAGGGTTCCAGTGTTCCTGGTTCTACAGCACGCTGCTGTGCACACTCATGTCCACATCCCCAGAGCTCAACGCCAACTGGAAAAGAGGAACCTGGTATCCTTCTATCCCATGAGATGAGGGTGTAGGCCCGGCCTGCTCTCCGCTGTCCCCTGGTGGCAGGGCTGGTGGAAGCCTCCCGCCAGTCACAGGGTGTCACTCCCTGCCTCTTCCTAAGGTCTCCGAGCCCCAAGGACAGATGAGGCGCCGTGACTGACTGGGGCAGGGCTTCTGTATCAAGGTTCTGCACGGAGGCCCGGCCAACCCCAGTTTCCTCCCATGTGCCTCCCACGCGCTCATCCCTGGTCCAGCACTGTGCGGCTTGCTCTGGACTACGGAAGCTGGGTCCAGCTCTGCTCAGGGAAGGGCAGAGAACACGGGGCCAGGGGAGCCCAGAGCAGAGCCCTGTGTCCAGCGAAGGGAGCGAGCCCTATGACACAGCTCTGCATGTCCACGGGTGCCCCTCACTGGGGCAGCACCTTTTACCTGCCTGGGGGGTCAGCCAGGAGGGCAGCAGAGCTCAAGGAAGGGTTGACCCTGATGGCTTCATGCCGACAGCTGCATTCTACCCGATGGAGACAGCATCATTTTACAAATTCACATGGCCTCAACAGGCTTCTTAGGAGCGTAGGGATACCCAGCCCGAGCCCAAGCTCCCGTGGCCCTGAGTGGCAGGGACCATGGGCCCAGCAGAATGCAGGGGCATCAGGGTAGCCACGGTGGCAGCTACGGTAGGATGGGGGGATCCCGGCTGGCCTCGTCCCTGCGGGGCAGGGTCCACGGCCACTCAGGCCCCAGTGCTAGCAGAAGGGCAGAAAGGCCGGGAGCCTCGGGCCTCGCTTTCAGAGCCCGTTTCCCACTAAGCATTCCATCTGCTTCCATTTCCTGTTCCTAAAGAGAGTGACCACTGTGCTGGTAGCACCGAGTGCTGGGCATCCCCAGAAGAGACAGATGGCTTTCGTGTCACACACACTCAGCAGACAGGAGAGCCACAGCCTTCCATAGAAGCCACCTTGCCCAGAATGAATCCGTGCACAAGCAGCTGGGAAGGCCTGTGGGCAGGGGCTGCCTCTACCCAGTGGTGGGAAAGGTCACTTACAAATCCGACCGATCCCAAGGTGGAGCGGGGGCCCATTGTGTCGCCTCGCCCCCTCCCCCTTTCTGCCTAGGTCGAGATGGGGGCTGGGGCCAGGCCTCAGCCCCGGCTGTCCACGAATCGCAAGGCGTACAGGGCAATGGGAAAGGCCCGGACACAGGGACCAGCGGCCAGGAGCCCCAGGGAGTACACACGGAGAGAAGGCTGGCCCTGGGGTCAGCAGAGCCGGGTTCAAAACCTGCTGCAGACACCAGCTGAGCACGAAGCTCTTCAGTCTATGCAGCAATGTTATGTCATCTGTAAACAAGTGTCTCCTAGGGCAGCTAGGTGGCACAGTGGATAGAGCACCGGCCCTGAAGTCAGGAGGACCTGAGTTCAAATCTGGCCTCAGACCAAACACTTGACACTTACTAGCTGTGTGACCCTGGGCAAGTCACTTAACCCCAATTGCCTTTAAAAAAAAAAAAAAAGTATCTCCTGAGGCCATGGTAGGAACACTGTCTGCACAGCTTCCTCTGGCCTTGGTTTCCTCATCTGTTAGGTGAGGAGGGTGCCACTGGCCAGCCTCTGAGGCAGCTTCTGCACGTCACACACACAGGTCCAGAAGGACAGGGCTTCCCGAGGTCACAAAGGGGACAGGCAGCAGAGCCCCAAAGCCCCGGAGCTCTTCCCAGCAGGCCCCACTGCCAGCTCGGGCCAGCAAAGCTGTGTGAGGCCGTCAGCACGAGCAGCCACCCTGAGGGCCCCCCTCGAGGGCGAGCCTGGCACTGGGGATGTGCTGAATTAATGTGTGTGCTGGGGGTCCTCTGAAATGAGAAGCGGTGACCGCCACGACTCAGCGGCCCGTCTGCTTCCTTCTACAAGAGCGTGGCCCCAAGCACGTCCATGTGAAACACACAGACAGACACACCCACACCCACGGTCTCACACTCACACCCACACTTACAGTCTCACCCAGACCCACACTCACACCCACACCCACAGTTTCACACACTCACTTCCTCGTGCATGCGCACACACACATACACACATACACACTTACAGTCTCACCCAGACCCACACACTCACAGTGTCACACACTCACATCCTCGTGCATGCACACACACACTCACACACACACAGTCTCACCCAGACCCACACACCCATGGTCACACCCACAGTCCTATTCTCACACCCACACCCATAGTTTCATACATTCACATCTGTGTTGCCGTGCATGCATGCACACACACACACACACACACACTCTCACACACACACTTACAGTCTCACCCAGACCCACACGCAGTCTCTCATGCTCACACCTACAGTCTCACATTCACACCCACACTTATAGTCTCACCCAGACCCACACACTCACACCGACACCCAGTTTCACACACTCACATCCTCGTGCATGCACACACACACAGACACTCACACACACCCACACCCACACACTTAGTCTCACCCAGACCCATACACTCACACCCACACCCAGTTTCACACA
>NW_020953945.1:1973486-2040242 GCF_900497805.2 Vombatus ursinus | reverse complement strand
GTCTCACACTCACACCCACACACCCACGGTCTCACACACTCACACCCACAGCTGCCCAACAGCACAGCACCCACTTTCTCTCCTAGAGTGTAAAAACTGAGGGGCCCAATTGGCTTTCCAAGTAATCCCTGCCCAGAGTGTCCTTTCTCAAATGATTAGAATCTACAAGCTAGAGCTCATTTGGCAGCAACTCTAACTAGCTCCTGGAGCAGATTCCTAGGTGTGTCTGTAAGGATGGGACAAGACCATGAGGAAGGTGAAAAGAGAGACTGTCACCGTATTAAAGAGCCCATCCACCTGCAAGAAAAGTCAAGAGTGTAGTATCTGACGTCTCAGTGGAAGGAAAACCAGCTGTTCCGCTTGGGCCCCAGGGGCTTTGGGGGCAGGAGCTGGGCTGATGGGAAGGGGACCCAGAGATCCAACCACACCCACCCTCTCAGGCTTCTCATTCTGAACCATCTGTCATCCCAACCAGCTCATTTCTTGCCTTCCTGTCCCTCTGGAGCACAAGCTGGTTCAAGGACAGCTGGCTCCAATGTTCAGGAGTCAAAGAAACCACACTTTGCTCATAAGATTAGGAAAGAGTGGGAGGTGGGGATTTGAGAGAAGCCCGCTACCAGGTGGGGCAGCTTGTGCTGCATGTACAAAGGGCTTCAATACGTGCTGAATTCTTGTCCCCTCAAAAGGCCTGCAGGCTACTGTGCACGGCATGAAGTCTGTAAGAGGGAAAGGAATGACCAAAATCCTTCTCTGCTCCAACCTCGCCTCTGCTGACCAGGGAAGAACTGGGAGGGCATCAGGTGTGGATACAACCCATGTCTCTGAGGTCCGGGGAACTGAGCAACCCCTCAGAAGCCAGAGGGACGCCAGCGAGACATACTTACTTTGGTAAGATATTCCCTCATCACCTGGATAAAGTAGGGCATGGTGAAGTCTAGGATGCTGTGCCGCCAGGAAAGCTCGAGAACCACATCGGGGTGCAGCAGGTCATAGCAGGTGAAGAGGGACGCGGCAAAGCACTCCCGCTTGCCTTCCTCCAGGAACCACTGCAGTAGGCCCTCGGCCAGCTCGGCATCCCGGGACTCGGCCGCGTACTGCATGGCCTCCTGCAATGGGACAGCTGGTGAGGGGGGCGCTCACTGCAGGCCACCTTAACCACGTGCGCAGCGGAGGAGCGCCACGGGGACGTCCCGAGAGCCTCGACACCCACTTTCAAGAAATCATCGAAGGAAACTGCCCTGATACCTTAGCCCCGGAGGGTCAGACAGAAATGGAAAGAATTCACCAATCACCTCCTGAAAGAGAGTCCAAGAGGAAAACTCCCAGGAATATTATGGCCAAATTCCAGTGCTCCCAGGGCAAGGAAGAACTACTTCAAGCAGCCAGAAAGAAACAATTCAAATACTGTGGAGCCACATTCAGGATGTTCTACTACATCAAAGGAGCAGAAAGCTTGGCATGATACCCCGGAAGGCAAAGGAGCTAGGACTGCCACCAAGAATAACCTTTCTAGCAAAACTAGGGGGAAAAATGGACAGAAAACGAAATGGAGAACTTCCCAGCATTCCTGACGAAAAGATCAAAGCTGAATAGAAAATCTGACAGCTGGACTTAGGCCCCAAGGGCCATCAAACTGTGCATGCCCTTTGACCCAGCAATCCCACTCCTAGGTCTGTACCCCAAAGAGATCAAAGAAAAGGGAAAAGGACCCACACGTGCAAAGATATTTATAGCAGCTCTTTGCGTGGAGACCAAGAACTGGAAATTAGGGAATGGCTGAACGAGTTGTGGCCTATGAATGTGATGGAACACTGATGTGCTATAAGAAACGGTGAGCAGGGTGGTTTCAGGAAAAAACATAGCAAGAGCTATACGAACTGAGGCAGAGTGAAATGAGAAGAAAGGGGATCGTCGTGCACAGTAACTGGCAACGTGCAACGATGACCAACTCTGAAAGACTTAGCTACTCTGATCAATATACAGCAATCTGAGACAATTCCTAAGGACTCAGGATGAAAACTGCTTTCTACCTCCAGGGTGGAACTCATGAACTCTTGGGTGAAAAGCTAAGTATAATTTTCTCACTTTTTTCTGGCCACATCACTAATATGGAAACATGTTTTACATGATTTCACATGAATGATCTATATCCTTTTATTTGCCTTCTCAGTGGGTAGGGGAGAGGGGTGGGAAGGAGAATCAGGAACTCAAAATTTAAAAAGAATGTTAAAAGTAAATAATGATGTAAGTTCTAATCCGGCCTCAGACACATGATACTTACTAGCTATGTGACCCTAGCCAAGTCACTTAACCCTGATTGCTTCACCAAAAAAACAAACAAAAAAAGGTAAATAATAAAATGGAAAATGCAGTGATTACAATATTTAAAACATAAGGTCAGGGACCAAATGTTAAAAACTTCTGCCATAGGCAATGAGTTTGCTGCTCTGAGCCTCGGTTTCTTCGTAATGTAAAGTGGGGATAACAGCTACAGGCCCTTCTTCGTGGGGATGCTGGGAGGCTCAAGTCAGCCAAGATTTATTAAGTACCCGCTATGGGCCGGCACAGTGCCAGCGCTGGAACACAAAAAAAGAAAAACACACATGCCCCAAAGGCCCAGTCCCCTGCTCTCAAGGAGTTCCCCATCGAATGGAAGAGACCATATGAAAACAACCATATGGACAAGATAGAGACTGCGTCTCAAAAAGAAGTTCCTAACATTAAGGAGGACTGCAGAAGGCTTTAGCTGGGACTCAAAGGAAGCCGGGGAGCTCAGCGTTCCAGGCACAGGGACGGCCGGAGAGAACGCCCAGAGCCAAGGACGAGCCGGAAGCCCGGCGTCAATGACTGAAGGGCACGTGCTGGCTTGTCACGTGGAAGAAGACTGGAAAGGGAGGAGGGGGTAGGACACGAAGGGCTTCGAATGCCAATCAGAGCATGCATCTGATCCTGGAGGCAGCTAGGGGGTGCAGAGGATAAAGCTCTGGAGCTGCAGTCAGGCCAGACTTGAGTTCAAATACTGCCTCTGACACAGTAGGACCCTGGATAAGTCAACCTCTTTCAACCTCAGTTTCTTCATCTGTAAAATGGGGAAAAACAGCACTTTGCTCACTACTTTATACTGAGGATCGAATAAGATAATATACAAACGTGCTTTCCACACTGCTATGTGAATGCTGGCTCTTGTTATTTTTTTATGGTGGGGTCAGAGCCATACTTTGGTGGTTGACTGGACTGGGGAGGCACTTGAGGCAGGCAGACCCCTCTGCAGGCTAATGCAGCAGTCCAGGTGAGGTGAGGAGGGCCTGCACCAGGGTGGGGGCAGGGGCAGAGGAAAGGAGGGGGCGTGTTCCAGAAATGCTGCAAAGGTGACGTCAAGAGGCCTCCGTCACAGATTGGATACGGGGAGGGGGGCGAGATGAGGAGTCAACTGAGCAGGGGTGCCTGGGAGGATGGTGGCACCTCCACAGTGACAGGGGAGACAGGAGGAGGGGAGGCCTTTGGAGGAAAGATAAGAGGTTTCCAGGACAAGCAGTCTGGGACGCCCAGCAGGCAGCTGGAGATCACGAGAGAGGTCAGGGCTGGAGCAGCAAAGCTGAGTGCCACTTGGACACACGTGATAATGGAATCCCTGGCGGCTCATGAGATTCCTGAATGAGACAGCACAAGGACAAGAGAATAAGCTTCTGTGTAGCAGCTACTACTGCTGCGAGATGCCGGCACCGCACTCAAATCAAGCACTTTCACTTACGATCCATTTGATCCTTTTTGGAAGGTACGTGATAGTATCACCCACATCCTACAGGTGGGAAAACTGAGGCAAACAGAGGGTAAGTGAGTTGCCCAGGGTCACACAGATGACTCGAGGCCCAGCGCTCTGCCCACTGCGCCCCCAGCTGTCTCTAAACAGAGAGCCCAAAGGGAAGAGGAGCGAGGACACAGCCCCGGGGGACGCCCACCACTAGCGGGGAGGAAGGCCGAGAAGCACTTGTTCGGAGGAGAGCTAGGAGAGCGGGGTCATGAGCACCTAGCAAGAAAGGAAGCTACCATGGAGAAGAGGGGGAGTGCTAGTGCCCAAGGCTGAGAGTGAGAGAAGGCCCTGCATCTGGCAACCAGGAGATGGAGAATCACTTTGGGGAGAGCGCTCTCATCAGAATGATGAGGCTTCAGAGGAGAGACTGTGTCCACTGTGACGGCCTCCTCCGGGAATTCTGCCATCAAAGGAGAGAAAAGACCCAAGTGCAGTTTGTCGGAGGGTGAGGGGGCCACGGGCAGGTGTGTAGGCAGGCATAGACAGGAGGTAAGTGAGAAAGTGAGAGAGGGGGAGTCCGCTGGAGGAGCCAGGACGGAGCGGGGCTGTGGGCTGTGGTTACCAGGGTGAGGAAAAGGGCCCCCTCATCATGTGAGGAGGGAGGGAGATGGGGGAAAGGGAGTGGACTGAGCTCTCAGGAAATGGCCTCAGTTTTCTTCAGCCCAGCTTCTCAGCTGAGAAGGGAGCCATGGGAGGCTTGAGGAGGGATGGGAAGGATTGCCGTGCTACAGTGAGGGCCCAGCTGAGACTCCATTATGCTCATTTTTGATGGACCCAGTGAGCGCAGGAGCAAAAGCAAGGCAGCAGCCTAGGACCTGGCGGGGCCAGCGAGATCAGCTCGGTATCGCTAGCGCTACTCGAGCATCACTGTCGTGAGGACGGTAAAAATGACTGAGCTTGAGGCCCGAGGCTCGAGGGCCGTGGCTCTCCAGGCAGGCAGCTCTGCGGGGTCTCCAGCAGCCTCGAGGGGAGAGGGCCGCTGTGTAATCCCAAAGGATGAGCTGGACTGGAGAGGCCGGCAGCAGGCACACTCCGGCCCTCGTGCTGGAGGGGGCGGGGGCAGTCTCACACACCGAGCTGCTTTTACCCGAACGTGAGGCTGACACAAACCGAGTAAGTCGCCAAACTGGCCCCACGCGCTCCTGGCTGACCAACTCTCAGGGTGCTTCCTGAGGGGGTCCTGCCCAGTGGGCACCGGGGGAAGCTCTGCTTACGCCTCCATTCCCGGCTACTTTCTATGAGATGCTGTGGATGAAATGGCTTGTTCAGCTGCTTATGTCCCTGCCCGCTACAGGAACGAGGTGGGCTTCTGGGCCGGCCACACGGTGCAGATACCTAACGCTAACCTGCCTTTGGCAGGCGGGTGGTGACGGCAGGGCACCAGTTGGAACGGCCCCACTTGCAAGGTAACGTTCAGTCTGTCGTGGCAAGCCGTGGCCTGCCTGGCCTCGGATGCAATGATTGCATCTGAGACCATAAGAGAATGAAGCACCCCCCTGCAGCAGCTCTTGAAGGAAAGAGAGCCAGGGATGCTAAGGGGGATCGCGCAAGGCTGAGCGTCCAGCCATCACGGGCACTTTTGGGCGCTGGGTCCCGGCTCTACTCAGACAGGGACAAAACACAAAGGAAGCAAACCCATCTCTTCCCCACCCCCCAGCTTTCCTCGACAGCTGTGCAGGAAAGCCACCACCTCCCCACACGAGGCAGATTCTGGGGGCTGTCAAACCTGCTCAGAACACGTCAGATGCTTCATCAGTCACTGGCGTGAGAGCCGTTCACAAGGTCAAACACTCTGGATTCCCCTCTACCCCAATTGGGGATTTCAGTCTAGGGGACGCCAAGAAAGGGAGCCAATCACAGCCTGCATTTGTAACAGAGGAGTTAACCCCAAACAAGACAACCAGGAAGAGATTCAGCCACTAGCCACAGCGAGGGGGTGCCTCGCCTCCCCCCCTTCTGAGTGGCTGGGAAGAGCTGCCTCGAACATTCACCACAAAAACCCCTGCCCAGGCCTGCCCCAAAGGAGGGCTGAGGCAGGAGTGGCCCTGACAAACACAACCCGAGAGGGGCTGACACGGTGAAACACGGAGGTGTTTCACTTCCTCGGTTTTAAATCCAACCGACTGCCGAGGAGCTGGGGAAGGCAGGCACTGACCTTGTAGAGCCGGTCCTTCTTACAGAGCTCCACACTCTGCCTCCAGCGGTTATTCCCTTTGTACAAGTAAGCAGCGATCCGCCGGAACTCCATCAGCTGGTGCCTCTCCAGTCGCTGAGCCAGGCCGATGTTGTCAAAGTTGTCGTAAGCATCAATAGACGCCCTCAAGCCCTGCGGAAGGCAGGCTCAGGCTTAGAACAGACCCAGCAGACCGGCATTCTGGGAGCCCAAGGACTCCTACCAGTGTTTCAGTGGGTGATCCCCAGCCAATCACTCACTCACTCACTCAACATTTACCAAGCACCTACTATGTGCCAGGCACGGTGCTAAGTGCTGGCCACTGGCAGGAGCAGAAGCAGGTGCTGATACAGCAGCTGGAAGCACACCGCAGCTGGGGACCACCACCGAGCACCCACTCCTGTTTCAGATGGGGAGGAACGCGGCGGCAGCGCTAAACAAGGCCCACGGGCCCCAGACCAAGCAGGCTGGGTCCTTGGGAAAAGCAGCATTCGGTCTGCACTTGGAGGCCAACGTCACTGAAAGGCTGGAAGGTGCCAGGGTTTTTCACTGGCTTGTTTGATTTAATGCTGGCCAAGGCCAGGTTTGCCTCTGGTCCCAGTAAAGGGAGCCTCCACGGGGCTGCTGCGGGCCCCAAAGACACACCACAGCATGGCACGGCACTCCCCGTCGGCTGGAAAAGAAGCCACCCCCCACTAGGATCAGTAACACACAGAGTAACAACACCAGGCTGTGACAGGCCTGTTAGTGACGCACGAGGCGAGAAGAGGACGCAGAGACGGTTTGGGTCGGTGTTTTCTGCCAGGGAATCAGGGAAGCCGATGAACTGACCTGGTAATCCTCTTCCTCGGTCAACAGGTTATTAAGGGCCTCGTTGACTGCCTTGTTGTTGTGATTCTGGACCGAGCGGAGGTAAGGTTTCACCAGAGGAAGCTGATTCACCTACCAAATTGGGAAAAAGGAAAAAAAGTCTGAAAAATCCAAGTACTGAGCTCAGGACCCCTCCCCCCTTTAGAACTGATACTATGAACAAGACCATGAAACCTTCTATCTGCAGGAGGCGGTTTATCTAACTCAACAGAAATCTCAGATATGGGGTCCTGTGTAGATGGAATTCTTTTTCACATCTGTTGTTTTTATAATTAATATCAGACGCTTAAATGATCTGTTGGGACACCTTGTACCGGAAGAGGAAAGCACGGGATCAATCAAATGCAGGGAATGAGCCTTTGGGTACAAACACCCCTTCTCCACCGGCTCCCCTTCCTTGCTGGGTGAGCGCGCCAAGGCTGTATGGGGGTGGGGGTGGGGAAAAGGACAAGGGAAAGGTCCATGACATCCGTGAGAAAAGGACATCAATTTTTCACAGGATGGAACTGACCTTCTGCTCTGCAGCCTGCTTGGACTGAAGTCCCTCTTTCATGCTATTCTCAGGAGAATTCTGTTCACGGTTTTTGGTAAACTCACCTTTGAAAAAAACCTGACGGTGCGGGTATGATCCAGCCGGGGAGAGAGGACCGACAAGAGGTCATTGATCAGGAGGGGTTTGTAGTCCAGGTAAAAGTGGAGGGCTTTGTAGTACAGTTCCACATTGGCCACCTGAGCAAGTCAGAAAGGCAAAGGGTTAGCACGGCTCTGAGCAAAGCCAGGGGGCGGCTCGGATGAGCTCAAACAAGGGAAGGATCCAGATGACTTTTATTTTTAAAATCCTCGTTCTTAGGTTTGTTTGTTTTTTTTAATTTCTAGGCAATTGGGGTTAAGTGACTTGCCCAGGGTCACACAGCTAGTAAGTGTCAAGTGTTTGGTCTGAGACTGGATTTGAACTCGGATCCTCCTGACTTCTGGGCCGGTGCTCTATCCACTGCGCCACCTAGCTGCCCCTTATTTTTAAAATCCTGAACTTGAACATCGGGGAAAAAAAAAAAGAGAGAGAGTTTCCATATACCAAGTCTAACATAAAAAGGACTGCATATGAAACCAGGACTCAGAAGGCCATTTTCTTCCAAGCATATGATAACTTCAACGTTACCTTTACTCAGTGCTACCTATTGAGAGTGCTGGCAGCGCAGAGAAAGGTTCAGAACAGTTCCCATCCCTAAGGTGACCTCACAGGGACCGGGCCAGCTGTGAGGTCTCTGCAGTAGGAAAGGCCTCTGGCTGAGAGGGGCAGGAGCCAGGGAAGCTGGGATGGACAAGAACCGTCCCCTCTTCGATGTGTTTTATTCCTTCTTTCTTACGGATCACTATTCCGTCTTTCCTGCCAAAGTCCTGTCCCCACAAATTAAAGAAGAAGCCTTGTAAAAATAAGAGTAGTCAAGAAAAACATCCCCACCCACCAGCTGTGTCCAAAGAGCTGCGTCTTCCCACCCCGAGGCAGGGGGAGGCAGGAAACCCATGGCTGGGCCCGGAATCCATCAGAGTTCTTCAGACGGGCTTTTCTTGCCAATGTGCTTGTTGCTGTCTACACGGTTTTCCTGGCTCCGCTCAAGCCCTGGCGCATCCCAAGTCCTTCAGGTGGGCTCAGGCTCTCCCTCATTATTTCTTCTGGTACAATAACACCTTTGTCCAGCGTTCCTCAGTGGGAGGGCACCTCCTTCCCTGTCGGTTCTTTTTTCCTTTTAATCCCCACTTCAGGGGTCACGCTCTGAACCTCAAGTCATTCTGGTCTGCATTTCCTGCCTCCCTGGCATGACCCTCCCTTCTCTGACTGCTGTACTTCTCTATATGCGTGCTCGTGTATGTGTGTGTATGCTTGTGTGGATGTGGGTGTGTGTGTATGTGTGTACACACATCCGACCCTCCTCTGTTACTTGGCACAGAAAGGAGGAGGCCCTTCCGTGGCCGGCTTCCCTCATGCCACGCTCCGTGCTTCTGTTTTTCCGTCGTCCTCCCAGCCGTGTTTCTGACTTTAAGACTGCACAATCCCAAACGCCTCTGTCCGGCGCCGTCTCATCCCAGAACTTGCCCTGGCATCGGCGGCCTCCTCACCGTGGCACGTGCAATCAGCCCAGGGCCTTCTTGGTGAGGCCGCCCCCTTCCTCCACAGGTGAGACCCTTTCTTGGCCTCCATGAGGCAAGCCCCAGCTGTGGGGACCATCATTCCCTGCCCTGTCTCATGCCTTTTAACCTCCTTTGTATGGGTAATCTTCCATCACTAGAATATAAGCTCCCTGAAGGCAAGGATGCTCTTCTGTATTTGTGTGCTCACTGCCACCACATGCTTCTCCTTCCCTTTGTGATAAGCCCTATTACCAAAGTGATTTCTGCCCCCTCTTCCTCTTTTCTCCCTTCAGTCCCCAAATCTTGCCATTTCTACCTTCAGAGCAGGTCTCCAATGTCCACTTTCTCTGCTCTGACCCTACCACCCCCTCACCCCGGTGCAAGCCCCCATCACCTCGTGCCTCAATAGCTGCTGGGGAGGGGGGGCGGTCTGCCTGCATTCTGCCACCAAAGTGATTTTCCTACAGCTCAGGTCTGAGCGTGCCACCCCACTACTCAGTAAACTCCAGTGACCCCTGTCGCCTCCAGATCAAATAAGGACCCCATAAACTGCCCCCTCCTCCCTTCCTGCCGTCTTACACCTTTCTCTGCACCATGTACTCTTTGTTCTCATGACCCCAGCCTCCTGGCTGTTCCACAAATAAGACCTCCATCTCTCCACTCTGGGCATTCTCTCTGGCCATCCCCCATCCTGCAACATTCTCTGCCTGCCTCTTCTGCATGACGTGCTCCATGGTCTCCTTAGCCTTCCACCTGAGCATCTCTGGATGTTGAGGTTTGCACATCATCTCCTCCATGACACTGGGAGCTCCTCACCGGCAGGGACCAGCACCCCCAGGGCCCGGCACACAGCACAGGCTTAATCAATGCTTGCCAAACCTCTCTGAACCTGAGAACAGACCCAGGTTTCCATCCCTTGGGGGGCACCTGCTCTTCTCCATCAGGATCCAACTGCCCCAATAAATGTGCCTCTCCAGGTTTCTCCTGATGTGTGTCTATGTTTCAGAGTTCCCTCAGAAATGTGTCAGAGTCCCATGTCTCCCGGGAGGATGCTCAGTGGGGCGGGGCACACTTGTCCAGGCTGGAAACCCACTTTGTCTCTCACCTTTTACAGCCTTCTGTCTCAACGAACCCTCCCTGGAGCCCAGGCTCTCCTAGGCCAGCTCTGACCTTCTCTTGCCTAGACCAGAACCCAGGGTCCCCTTCCTCACTGCTCTCCTTTCCCAGCTCCTCTTTGTAAGCCGCCATCTTTCCCCATAGGATGGAAACTCCCTACGAGCAGGGAATGTCATGCAACTGGCTCCCCGATGTTCACCAGAGTGTGGGCACACAGCAAGCATTTAATAAATGCTCTATTATCACATCTTCCTCCTTTCTCTACTCAGCCCTGGCCAGATACCCTGGGACCTAAAGGGATGTCCTTAACAGAAACGTTGAGAGGTCCCCGAGGACCTCCGAGTCCTCGATGCCCCATGGGACTGGTCACTAACTCTCCTGTATTTCCAAGGTCGCCCTGTGGCTTTCTTGTAGGCCACAGGGATCCCTGGCCAGACTCCGGCCACACGAAGAGGCTCCCCGTGTTTTCTGGCGCTGCAGTGGCTTTTAAGCCAGGTTCCATTTCCCACCGCCCAGGGCCTCCTCACTGACATTTTGTGCAGCTCTCAGATGGACAAGGCAGCCGTGGGATAGATGAGCTGTCCCCACTTTGCACGCCACCACCAAGTCACTGTGAGTTGTGTTGGTGAAAGAGAGACCTCCTGTGCTGGGCACACAGCCGGCTCTTAGGGCATGCTGAGTGGTGGCGAAATGCCCGCCTGGCAGGAGCTCCACACATCAGCCAGGTGATGGTGATGAGCAGGAGCTCAGCCCACCCTTCTCATCTCCACCAGGTTTGGTATCTTCATCAAAGAAGATAAAAGCCCCGGGGCCACAACGGTGACTTTGGAGGTGGATTTTTAACTTACAGAGACAGGCAGAAAACAAGAGTGACTGGGAAAAAACAACCCACAATAAAACCCTACAACATCAGAGTGAACCGAAGCTGAAGAAAGGTCTCCAGGAAGTGGCTGCGTAATAAAATCTGCATTTTCTTCATCCCAAAGAACAACATTGAGTGGCCTCTCCTCAGCTGGATGTGGGACGGAAAGAACGGCAGTGACCCAAAGAGGAGAATGGGCTTTGACACCGCTGCAGATGCAAGGCTGGCCACCGCCAAAGACGGACAGCCCACAGACTCATTCAGACATACTGGTTTTCCCCCTTTGTTTTTTTGGGGGGGCCACACATGGCTCACGTGGAAGTTCACTGTACATAACTTCATATCTGTAATGGGCTTGTATTTCTTGCCCTCTCAGTGGGTAGCGGAGGGAGAAAATGTGGAACTCAAAATAAAATGGGAAAAAAAAAATAACAAGTACAAATGCAGTCAAAGATAGAGGCAAGTTTGTGGAATGTGCAGGTGCCACAAAGCCGGCAGGGGTCCCCAGGGGTATCAGAACTCAAAGCGAGCTTCTCAGGCCACAGCACTGGGCTCAGTCCAGTACGACGGAAGTCATATCTGGGTGCTGGAAGATCGGTGTTCCAGAACGACAGAGAAGAGGCAGAGGGAGGTGAGAACCTGAAAACTTTGTGGAGTGTCAGGGAACTAAGAGAAGTCACGGCAGTCAAGAGATCCTAAGGCCACCGTGGCTCCGCAGAGGAACAGCCACCGATGGGGGGGGGCCACATCCCACCGGACTCTGCCGTGGCCACCCACTGAGGACTGCCAAGCTGAGCTGCAGCTCCCACAGGCCGGAGGGGCCAGGAGGGGGAAGGCCCAAACCACCACACCACAAAAGGCTCATGATCTTTAGTCTGGTACAGGGCTAGGCAAACTACAGCCTGTTTATGGGAAACTCTGTTTAAGATCTGAAACGATTCTTAGCTCCAGGGCCTGCTCCTGGGGGCGGGTTAATGACAGGCTCTTCAGGCAGACGCCTGAAGGGCTCTCATGGGGAGGGGCCGACTGGCTGGGGGGGGAGCCCTTCCATACCCCCCCCCCCCCCCCCCCGGGCAGGATGTAAATTGTTGAGGTCAGAGCCTCTTCCTTTCTATCGCTCAATTCTCAGCACTCGGCATGTCTGGCGCACAGGAATTTTACACTTGTTTTGTGAATTGATTCTACACGACCTCATGGAATAAAACCTGGCGCACAGGAATATTACACTCGTTTTGTGAATTGATTCTACGCGACCTCACGGAATAAAACCAACAGCAATGGCTGAAAGCCGTAGAACAGTAAAGATGGGAGGTCTCTCAACACTGACAGGCTGCTGAAAAAGTGGCCTGGGCCATGGGGGATGGGGGGAGGGGATGGGTCTCAAGCCAAGCCCTGGTGGGTGAGAAGCTCCGGGCTCCCTTCCAGCTTGAGAGATGGCACCAAAGTGTGCAAACCACCCCTTCCTCCTGTCAGGGCCAGAACAAGACTGCGCATGTTACCTTGGTGATGACGTCCTTGAACTGCCCTTCTTTCCAGGCCTCTGTGGGATGGGCCATCATGGTGGTGATAGCATTATCATACTCCTCATACTTATCGTAGAGGAAGACGAGCTCCGCCCAGAGGTGAGCTTGCTCGGCAGCCCTCAGGACCTGTCGGGACGGCACACAGGGCAAGGACTGGGGTGAGGCCCCAGGCCGGGACAGCCCACCGGAAGCAGCGCCCACTGCCCTCCACGTCTGTGTAGCCTCACCTTGGGAATATTGACTCTGGACCAGAAGAGATCCAGGTGCTCCCGCATCTTCTGTGGCTTGAATTTGGAATACAGGATGGCAAGCTCAGTGAACATCCCCATGTGGGCCCGCTCCAGACCCAAAGCGGCCTCCAGCAGGGCTATCACTTCTTCAAAATAGCCCCGATCCTGGGATGGAAGAAGAAGGACCCCCTTAGGACAGGGAATTTAAATGGGGAAGGAAAAGGCACTTCCTGTCAAATACTGCTCTAAGCACAGTGAGAACCACAGGACAAGACCACAGTGACCCTGGTGAAGAAATGATGCTGAGCTGAGACATGAGGGCCTGGGGTCCCAGTGCTGGCTCTGCCCCTAGCTGGGGGCACCCTGGGCTGTCCCCTTCCTATCTGGGCCTGATGTGATGGTACTCTGTACCCCACAGCCCTGCGTGTGAACTCCCCTCACACACTCACTGCACAGGCATCGTCCTGTGGAGAATCCATCCTAAGACGACTCTTTGACATCTAATTAAATAAAACCCAGCTGCGGTGCTTCCTGACATACAGCCTACCCGACACCAGCCACAGAAAACTTCTCCCACAGATGGGCAAACTCTGGAGGAAGGTGACCAATGAAAAACAGCGGCACTAAGGGTCAGCACAATCTGACGCTAGTCTGACTCAACACAAGCAAACTTCAACAGAACAAAGTAAAGGAAACCGCACAGGTACTGCAGCGCCTTGGAATAGAATCCCCAAGAGAGATAGACCTTCTGCACAAAGAGAAAGATGGCGGAAGAGTCTGGTCTCTCACCTCGGCTGTTTGGAAGGACTCCCCTTGGGATGATGCCCTCCTGAGGCAGAGGTGGGCAAAGTACACCCTTCACCTGCAATGCACAATGCGGCACACTCAGCCGCACCCACCCTTGCTGCTGGTGACAACAAAAATGGCTTTTTAGAAACACAGAGTCATATAGGGCAACTCTTGATTGTGAAGTCATCAATGAAAATAATTGATAGTAACAACATGCTTTAAATCCGGTGAGTCCTTTTAGGGAAACGTATCCCAAGGAAATAAACCAAAATCCAAGTCCTTCGTACAAAGGTCCGCATGGTGGCGATAATCATAAGTGAATAAAGAGAAACAGTTGCTCCTCTATTAACATTGGGCACCAATGGAATTAACCACGACAAGTGACAATTATTGATGCTTGGAAGTCTATGAAATCTTGTTCCATGAAAGACGGACACACACAGAAATGCCAACACTACCAGGCTCAACAGGATCCTCCACACCAGCACCATGTGGTTCTGGTACCAAGAGCCTGAGGACACCTGCTCAGTGTGACGAGTCCACAGACCTCGGGTGGCCGGCCTCTGCCTGCGCTCACACCCAGAGCTGCCGCCCTTTGAGCGCAGGGGGAAGGCGGCCATTGCTTCTGTTGCCTCACATGCAGCAGCTCTGAGGTTGGAATCATTTTGGTGCCATGGACCCCTCGGGTGGTCTGTGAAGCTCACTGCAGTTTGTGGCCTCCATTCATAATGGAAAGAAATGGTCAGTTTCAGTTAGAGGTGTGAGAAAATAAAGGCATAATGTTTTTTCCATCCACGTTCATGGATGTCCTCAAATCTGCCCATGGATCCCATGTTAGGAACCCATGATCTAAGAAAACGTACTTCAAAGACAACGTTTTCTTGGAAAGTTGAAAAAAATCTCTGCTCTTCAATGTGGAGATTGGCTTTCTGAGTTCAAGCAAACCTGCTGAGCCCCACGTGGACAGTGTAAAAGACTGGCCAGGGCTATTCTAGACCCAGGAGGGGAGTGGAGAGCAGCCAGCCTGTTTTCTACAAGGACCTGGGGCCAGCAGTTCAGGGATTCGCCTGTGAGGACAAGTGGCCAACAAGGGCACAGAGAAATCAGAACTGGAATCTGAGCCCAGCTTGGGATTCTTCCCCAAGACAGACCTGAGGAGGCCGGGTTTTTAGCCAGGTCCCTGAGTGTTATCTCCCCTGCTAGACAACAGGCTCCTGGAGAGCAGGGGACAGGCTTCTGCCTCTCACTGTAGCCTCCCCTGCACACAGGACGCTTAATAAATGCTTGTTAACATGTATATAAAATAATACAAAGTCATTTCAAGACGAAGCAAGGGCCACTAGTCAGACCCGAGTATTCTTGGGATGGCCCAGATGTAACAGTCATACAGGCTCGCCAGGCCGGAAGGCTTTCCCTGGCCTGCTCCTCACCCCCTGGGTCCATTACTTATCCGGGCACCAAGTATGACTCCCTGGTATTGCCCGTCAGGGCTGATCTCAATAGCCCCTCTCCCTCCAGCATCTAAATACCCAGTAGAGGCTTAGTGTTTGTTGGCTGGAGCCATCAAAGGCCTTTCTTCATACTAAGGCCCCCTCAGTGTTACAAAATCTTAACTGTTAATAGATGTTCCTGTGTCTATTTTAAATTGATATTGAGATCTTTTGTTTTCATATTGCCTTCATCCCAAACATTCCCTTTTCCTCTAACCAGCATGCAATTCCTTCTAACAAACGAAATAAAGAAAACCCACTCTGGATTCTAATTGGGCTCACCTGGTTTCCTGGCCCTCTCCTCCCACCCCCATCTCAATTTCTCCATCTGGAGACTAAAAACGTGGCCCATGTAAGAGGGGACAGACCCTCGCCCCTCTCCTTCCTCATGGATGCTGCTGCCCCAGCCCTGCCCACCTACCTAGAAGGTTGCTGGAGTGCAGGCAAGACATGGAATCTGAAAACAAGCATAATGTTGTCTTTTCCCAAAATGAAACAAGGGCCCGATTTGGTCTTGAGGACGCAACGCGACTGTCCCTTGGCGTCAGAGACCTTTTTCACACGTGCCGAAAGTCATAAAGGACAGCTATGACACGTGCACAGCATCGGGGCCCTGTTGTGCTCGGTGGAAATACCAGCAAACTGTAACCAGGGAGCCAGTGAGGGAGCTCGGGTAGGGGGGACAACGCCCAGTGGCAATGCAGGCTCACCTGGTAATAGCTGATCAGCTCCTCCAGCTCGTCCGCGTGGATGACGATGTGGAGGCCACATAACTGGGCCAGGCGGAACTCCTGTCCGTCCACACAGGCAAAGCACACCTGCAGGAGAGGAACAAAGGAGGCCCGTGGCTGCTTCTTCACAGCACTGCCCAACCCTGTTATGGACACAGCACACAGCCCCGCACCACGGCAGGGACCCCAGATTATTATTTATTATTAGAGCTCCCCCTCTGGAAAGAATGACGGTGGTTTGGGTAAAAGCTCGGGCCTCTACATTATTCTCAAAGTGGGATTCTGTGCCAGAAAATGACTCGTGAAATCACAGGCCTGGGAGAAAAAACAGAATGAAAAGAGCCAGAGCAACCCAGACCTGCTGGTGTGGGCCAGCAGGATAGCTCCCCAAACCTCCTGCCAAGGACAGACCTTGCCAAGCCTCAGCGACCCTGGAAGGACCTGACTTCTCCAATGACCTCGGCAAAGCAGAGAGGGAGCACGTGTGGGCCAGGGATGCAGCCTTCTGGATCTGGGGCCATGAAACCCGAGAGTGAGCCCGGCCTGGACGGGCCACCAGCAGGTCACTTTCCCTGGGGCAGCTGGCTCATCCAGAAGCTGGTGCGATTGCTCCTCACAGCCTGGCCCCGCAGAGCTCCTGCTAAGCCCAGAGACTGACTAAATCTGAGAGGAGCCGGGCCGACAGGGGTCTGTCAGACTGCGGAGTCAGCGTGCCCTCGTGCCATCCCCACCAGCGGTTCTCCGAGGAGACCCAGTTGTCACTAAAGACTTCTGGCAGACTAGATCCCTCTGGCCCACTGACACGTTGGGGGAGGCAGGTCAGACACGTGGATGAAGGTGAAGGAAGCTGCCCTGGCTTAGCTGGCGGTGGATGTTACCGTGATTGTGAAAATAGCTGAGAATGTAAAAGTGGTCGATGGGGCACAAGTGGCCCGACGAGACAAATGGGAGACCAACCATTTCTATCGTCGGGGTGGCCGGGATTCGAGGTGTTACCTCCTTCCAGGTCCTGGTGCTGTTGGCCTTGCGACTGCTGTCCACTGCGGCCTGATACTCGCCCAGATGCACCAGGGTAGATGCCAGGCGGGCAAAATTGGACACGTTACTGTAGAGCAGCTTGGCGGCCTCATACATGGCCTCGTCATAGCAGCGGTCGCCGACCTAAAGAGATGCCCTGGTTACTTCCATGCAGCAGGGGCACATCTGGTCCTTGGGGACCCAGCGCAAGACTCAAGTCAAGCCCCCGGGCACATATACACACAAACCGCACAGGCAGCGATGGGGGAGACACTGAGGACGGAGGCCTCAGGGGTCCACAGCCAGCCTAGTAAACTCTCCCGCGGCAGCAGAGGGACCTTCTCTGGCACTTGACAGAATGAGTCCTACAGCCTGAATCACCCCTCCAAGTGGGGCTGCTCTCCAGAGCTCCCCCTGTGCCCTCAGAAAGCATCTGGAGTCACCAGAGAGCTCTCGAGGCAGGGGCATGAAGGGTGGGCCAGGCGGTGAGATGGGCTGCCTGGGGAAGCCCTTCTGGCCATGGACACAGTTTGGACTCAAAGAACTGAAAAGATACCAGTGACAAGCAATCTGACTTGTGCCCTATGAAGAAAATACACTTCGTATTATTAAGGGTGACCAAGAGTATGCTACCATTGCCCTCCTCGCCCCCAAATCGAGGGCCCATCTGGTCTATCAAACAACAGGACAAAAGCCTTTGGGGCAGTGGCCTCACCCGGAGCTATGCCCACGGAGGAGCAGACGCCAGGATTCATTCTCTGACATGGCAGGAAAGCAGAGGGGAGCTGAGGGGAGCCCCTCCGTGGAGCCCGGCCCACTTCTTTTTAGTGCACAGGGAGCATTTCTTCACACAGGGATTGAATACTTAGTGTGGGGAGCCCTGGGGAGATGCCAAGATGTGGAGGGCGGTCCCCAGAGCTGCGGTGGGAGACAGGACTATGCTGACGCTCTTTGGGTTGCCAGTCCTAGCTTGAAGGAGTCTTAGAGATCTAGGGGTACGTATTCCCTTTACAGAAAAGGAAGTTGAGGCCAGAGAGTCCAGAAAAGCTCAGACTAGACACAGGTGCTCTGAGCCTCAGCACTGGGCCAGGGCATCTGCTGAGGTGAGTAATTAAAGGGGCAGGAACGTATGGTAGGGACACGACGTTAGAGGCCAAAGGCCAGTCCAAAAAGGCTTGGACAAAGGTCAGGGCAATGACCAATCTGGACGTGAGAGGACTCGAGTCCTTCCCCTCTGCAGAGGTGGAGACCACAGGTGCAGAGTGGGGCAAACACTGTCGGAAGGGGAGGCTGTGCGGGTCTGTTTTGTCAAATGACCCTTTCATACAACGCAGGCTTCTCTTTGGGGTGGCGAGCTGCATCCCCCTACTGCATTCAATCCAATTCTTTCTCGTTCCCCTCATTTCAAACACCGGGCCTCCTCTGTTAGCTCTCTTCCCGCCTCCCCCTGGCCCTCTGCTCACCCGTATTCCTCTCGGAGCAGTCCAGACCACATCACACTCCAATTAAGGAGCGCCCCCTGCTGAGAACAAACCTCGATGACCTGACCTCCCCTGGTTCATGGGGCCCTACGGGCCTTTCTTAATCCTTCTCCAGCCCCCAGTACAGAGACCCAAGGCCTTCTGGGGACTGGGCAGGGCAGAGCCTCTATTCCTGGAGCAGCACCTTTGCTGTGGGCAGGGAATGCCGTCCCCTTCCTCAAATTTACTGGGAGCCCTAATAGGGAACACGGGGACTGTCTACAGATGCTGTCAGGAGAGCTGGGCTCCCTCTTCCCAAAGGGACTTTCTGTACAAAAACAAACAAAACTGCTGAGGAAAAGGTAAGAAGAGTAAACCAAAGGTCCACAACAGGCAACATGGCCCCACGGCCAGCAGGGGGCAGAAGCAGGACCTGGAGGCCCGCGGGGGCTGTGGTCAGAGCTCTGGGCTGGGCCTTCGACCATCCTCAACTTTCCTGTTCTCTTCCTGGGCCGGACCACGCATCCACAGCAAGGGCAGGGAGCCCTGCAGGCCACGTTTGGGTCCCCAAATGGTCAGCCGTCTTGGTACTTAAAGCAAGGCTAAGGCGCTGGCTTATTTTCAGTATGCTGCAATGGGAGAGACACCCTGCTCTGGGAGAAGGTTCACTGGGTGAGGACCGCAGGGGAAGAGATCTCCTCCTGACCGTCAGAGGGACTCACTGGCGTCACTCAGCCACATGAAGGGGCTGGTGACTGTGTATGCGCACACTCAGAGAAAGGGCAAGCTCTTCGTTACTGAAGGACAGCTTAGAGAGCCTGGGAGACGGGGACGTACACAGCCCTGGCTGTCTCTCCCTCTCAGCTGTGGGGGGTGGTTGGAAGGACCAGACAATGGGGCAGAGTCCTGGCCTTGTGGCTCTGTTGCCACCGAAAAGCAGGAGCCCCGGGCAGCTCACTTACTGCCCCACGAATCCTGGAACCACCTTCCATGTTGGGGAAGGACAAATTATAAGAGATAGAGAAGAAAGAAAATTCGCCATTGTCATTTTGAAGGAGGACAGTATTACCCAGCACCTACCTGCTGGATGTGGGCATTGTTGGGTCCATTGATAAACTCCTCCAGCTCAGAGAGGCGGTTTGTTTTAGCCAGAGCAAAAATAAGCTCAGTCTCTACATAGGACTCTCGGGCCTTTTTCCTGGCCATGTGTAAAAATTTAACCAGATCTTCCCAATTACCTACAGAAAGAAACACGCAATGTAACCCATGGCTGGAAATTTGGCAGGCCTTGGTTCCCATCTGTGGCCTAGCAGCCTGGACTATATGGGCAAGCCGGGGTTCAGACAAGGGGACTTCAATGTCTTATGGAGGCTGGGCATTATACTCTGGAAGCTGGCCAGCCCACGAACAGGTAAGGACGGAGTAGGACGGGGCACGAACCTGCTCGTACTGCTGGCTGGGCCATCAGGGTAAGTCTCTGAACCAGAGAGAAGCAGCCAAGTGTAGCCAGCGGTCAGAGGGAACAGTGATCAAATGTCACAAACAACAACGTTCCTAAGGAACCACAGCTCATAAGCACGGAGCTCTGGAGGTGCGCAGCCGTCTGCATCCATGGTGCAGGACGTGCCTGGAGAGGAACCTTCCTGACCAATGGAGCCGGAGACACACCGTGACTCACCCAAGGTCATGAGGCCACTCTAGACCCCCTGGCCTCCTCTGACCACTCGCCCACGCTGCCTCTTCTAAAGAAGCAGGCCGCTAGGAAATCCAGAAAGAGCGGGCCTGGGTTCTCAGAGCTCTGCCAATACTGTTCATTTTCGCCGGGTGACAAAAAGCTAAAAAGGATGCGAACAGGGCCCAGTAACAGACTCTTGTTACAGAAGGCTGGCCAACCTCTGGAACCCAGAAGAGATGAGGAGAGGTTCCAGCCTGTGGCATGGCAGAAATGACCGCACGGATGATGCCAGGTAAGTGTCTGCCACGCCACGGACAGGAGACTAACGGGTTTCGCGGTCCCTGCCTGGTGACGCTCCCTCCAATCCTCTTCTGTGTCTAAATCCACCCTCCCGTGAAGGGGCGCCACATACGCAGGTGCCCCTGGACTCCTTTCGGCCCATGCTCATTGGCCACGACGTCCACGGCGGAGCAGGGGACGGCGATGCCCCGAGGCGGGCAGCTCACTCACTGTTTCTGTCGGCAGCCTCAACGACTTCCAGGTAAGAGGAGGGGTCGTCCGCCTTGGTGTACGAGTCAATCGCCTCTCTCACCAAGTCCTTCTGCAGCTGGGCCCGGGCCAGCCGGCTCCACACTGCCGGTTCATTGCATCTTTCTGCAAATTCATACGCACGATCCAGGTTCCCAACGTGTTCTATCAGGACCTGTAAGTTGGGAGAATGGAAGGTAATCTGCTGTAACCCTAGGGGATCAACGTCAACAAGCCAGTGAGGGCACCTTCAGATGAAAAATTCAATTCACAATTTAATTGTCTCTGAGCAATTCTGTACTTCTTGAAACAGGAATCTCCCTGTCTGCTCCCCCAAAGCATCCTTAAGGTCCAACAGAAGAACCTGGGCTGGGGCCGGGGCCCAGCCGCTCCCGGGAGCGTCTACCTCCTGAGCCCAGCTGCTGGTGTAAAGTCTTGGCTGAGGGCCCTGTGGCTCTGGACCGGCCGAGCAGCCAGACTCCACACGGGGAGACCCTGTGTCTCCCCGGCGGTCCGGAGCCTTGCTGCCAGGGTGGTGGCTTCCTGCCATTTTGCCGAGTGCAGCCCTTACTGTTATCCTTAAAGACTTCATTAATAGGTGCTTGTGGTTTAAGGACTTTGGAAAAATTGTGTCTCTGCTTCATGCAAATGAGACACAGAGTTGTTCATTTCAACTTGACTCAATAGGGAACATTTAAAAATCTTATTACGTGAGTGATGAGAAAACTAGGCTTATAAAAATATTTGTTATTCGCCAAAAGAATCTTCTTCGGGTAAAAGTAACAAAAATGCTACCCAGCCCTGATAACGCAGGTAGTATTTCCAAGTGTGTAATCAAATGAGCACCTTAAGGTTTCACAACAAAACTTTGCTGGTGGTGGTGAGAGGGGCCTCCTTCTGGCTGTTTTAAATCTGCATGCAGCGATGGTGAGTGGGGCTCTCCCTCTCACCCCCTCGTGGCTAAGGAGCCGCTGGGCATCTGCGTCAAGTCCCTGAAGCCGGGTGACAGTGCCGGCCTACCCTGGCCTCATCCCCTGTGCCTCCTGGGCCCCCCTCACCCTCCGGGCCCCTCACCACTTTTCCCTGCATAGACTCAGGCTGTGGCTCTCTGGCAGACGCCCCTCCTGGGCCGTCCTGCACACAGGGAAGGCTAGTGACACCAGGGAGCAGTGGACCTCACCTGAATGGCCGACGTATTCACATCAAACTTCCTAAAGATGGCGAATGCCTCCTCGTACAGCTCATTGCTGATGGCGATGTTGGCGATGTCTGGGGCATCATAGTTATCCAGTCGGTTAATGTACTCCATCACCCGTGTGCGGTCAGCCTTGATGGCAGTCAGAATCAGCAGATTCTGCAGGTTCCTGAGGAAGAATTGACCAATGGGAGGGTCAAGGTCCTTTCTGGAGGACGCTGGGATTCGAGGCCAGGACTGTCACTTACAAAAGGTTCTTAAGATGCAGACAAATCCTTGTCATCGCTAAGGATCCGGCCCACCCCCAGCCATCACGTGCTGGACCCTGTGAGAAACCTAAAGAAAACCTGGCCCTGCTCCTGGTCAAGTAAAGGAGGGCGGCGGCGGGACAAAGAGTTAGGCTGCTGGGTCATACAATCTGTGTGAATCCATGTGTGCGTCGTGGCTCATTACAGATGCGGTCGTGTGGGGAGCCGCTAAGAATGTCTGTGCTACAAGGGAAACTGAGGAAGGCTCCATGGAGGAGGCAGCACTATCTGAAGCAGGTCATGGACAACGGGAAGAGCTGAAGAGGCGGAAGCAAGGGGGCCTCTCTGGGGAAGCGGAGCAGAGAAGGGCACAGAGACAAGCCTGTATGAGACCTGGTAGCACACCTGGCATAGGAGAGCAGACTGCTCCATGCAGCAGCTTCAGGAAGACACAGGTGCCATCTTTGCCCATGGAAGACTAAGATAGCAGCGGTGAGACCACCAGCTTAGAGGCGAGACTGCCATCACAAGTTCTCAGTCTCTGCACCCTCAACCCCTTTATGACGTGGTCTCCAGCACCTCTCTCCCTGCTCCAGGCTGCAGTCCTCCTAAGGGCTTTGGGGAGAGGCTCTGCACCAGGATGGGGTGGGCACAGAGGCGTAACAAGTGCCTGCCAGCTGGTTCCTTGTGGTCAAAACCGTCCCCCGAGTCCCGAGCATTCTGGGGCCTCCCTCCGATTCCAAGGACACTCGAAAGGAATCACACCAGACAGCCCACCTCCAGCACCCACGCAGATGCCCACACATCTGGGCTAAGATTTACATCCCCTCCATCCAAACTATCAGGCGCGTGATGAGCCACAGAGCAGACAAGAGCTGGGCCAGAGAGCTAGTCCCTGGACACCGGCACATCCTCACTGCGGATGTGAACACGTCTCCCGCTCCCCAGGGTGCTCAGCAGCACGCCAAGGGCTGCGGGCAGGGAGCACCACCACATCAAGACACGACCCCTGCCCTGAGGAAACTCCATGTGGAGGGAATGAATGCTCCAGCCTCAAAGGCTGGATACTAGGAAGCGGGGTCAGAGAGGACAGCTGGGCTCTGGAAAGCCCAAGGAAGGCTTCCTGGAAGAGGTGGCCTTGACTACCAGGCAGGATCTGGGGAGGAGGGAAGCAGCATCCTGAGGGATGGCCGGGGGCCAGGGCAGGGGCAGTTAACCATCTCACCTGTGCTCACTGAACACAGAGTTGTCCAGCACAATTTTCTCAAGGAGCTCGATCAGCTCGCTGGGCAGGTCGGCAGTCATAAAAGCTTTCACGGTCACAGAGACCTCTTCGGGATCCTGGGTTTCAGACAAAGCGGTCTGCACCACCTAGTTTTAAACGACATTTGATTAGATTAAAACAGACAACTCACGGATGGCCAGAGCTGGCAGGACTCAGCAGAGGGCAGGGGAGAGGGAAGGCCAGCCCAGAGACCAGGGGACAGCCACAGACCCATGCGCTCACGCCTTCAGGCTCACAAAACACTTTCCTACTAATAACACTGCGATGGAAATGGGGTGTGTGTGTGTCTTCCAGCGGGCCTTCAGTGTTGAGGAGAAGAGAGAACACAGCAATGGCTCCATGGGTTAAGGAGCCAGGCAGCATCAGCATCACTGCTGTCATGTTGGAGTGGGCCTCGAAGGCCATCTGAATCCAGCTGAGGCATGGAGAGCAATTCCACATCATGCTGCAGGAGGGGACGTTTGGCTGCAGTGGGAGTCCAGCCAGGACACCGGCTGCCTCCCTCGCAGCCCGTGCCACAGTGGGAAGGCTCTAACAGTCACACTCAGGCCAGCTCCCAACTCTGCCATCAGTGGACAACTCTCATCCCCTTCTCCCACCCCCCACTCTGCCTCAAATCCTTTTTTCCCCTCAGTTGAACACTCCCAGATCCTCTACTTTCCCAGGCCATCCTGGTCTTCCCCTGCAGAAGCTAGTGGAGCACAGAGCTCCTTTACAGGCTGACTCTCTCTCTCCTTTATGAGGCAGGCAGGTCAAAGAAGGTCATTCCAACTACCCAGAAGAATTTGTGGTTGCGAGGCGGTGGAGGGTCTGGCCTAGAGAACCACAGCTAGCTGGCCGCAGAGGCAGGACACCATGTCATGTCCCTCACAAAGACTTCAGAGAAGACTGAACGTGATTATTGAGCAGAATTCCCAGAATCACTGATTTTCACTGCTGGGCACACCTGTATACCAACAGAGATGGAACGGGCCCATCTATTCCCCCGAGCCCAAAGGCATTTGATATGTGAATCCTAGAATTGTTTTTTAAAATTCCATTTTAGGAATGGAGACTGGCCAACCCCATTCAACAGCAGCCTGGAGAAGCAACCCCATTAAGCTCCAAGTCCACGCGACCTCACTGAATCGAGATTTTAGATGCACCATCCCTCCATTCTGTCTGAAGATGGCCAACCTACAGAACAGCGGTTTGGTTGGAGATTGCCACCACTCCCTTTGGCGTGCCCAACCAGCTCAGACAGCGATTAAAAGCTTAGCTCTGAGAAGTCACCCTGCACCGGTCAGAATCAGAGCCTTTAACCTGACCCAGCTGCGTTCTCCAGGGAGGGGAGGCCAGGCAGAATCCGCAGGCCAGGCACAGTCGGGTGGCGCTCCAGTTACTAAATGAGCACTGCCACATTTGCAGCCTCGGTGGGCTCTCACAGGCAGCCGGGGAGGTAGGAGGATGACGGAGACAAAGCACGCTAATGTGCCAGCTCTGATGCCCCTTTACGCTGAGCTAGCTTCGCAGGCAGCACAGACCTCCAGTGCTTTCCCAACGCTCCACGGGGCATTTTTTTTTTTTCAGGAGGAATCCAGGTCAGTAATAGGAGATGGGGAAGAAAGAAGGGAAGATGGCACTTCAATGATTTCTCTAGAGTTCTCCGGGCAACCGTCAAGAAACCCTCTCCTATTCTATCTAAAAATGGGGCCGGTCTCTGGGACGATCCACCTCCAGTTAGCTGTGGTTCCAGGGCCCAACACGGAGGGTCATAACACTAAGTAAAGCTGGTCCAATGTGGAGTATCTCAGAATCTGGAGACTGAGAGCTGGGAGGCATCTGAAAGACTGGCCTGGTTCCACCAAGCCAAAGCCAATCGAGGCCAAGCCGTTTGGTCAAGTTTATACGAGAAGTGAGAGAGCCACGATCCCCAAACCCAGGTGTCTTGACTCACAATAGCCACTGATACACTTTCCCAAGGGATTTAATACTTCTTAGGTGACAAACCTGGCAGGCTCCTGCCTCAGGAATGTTTATAAAGTAAGGGAGAACATATAAGAGCCGTCTGAAGAAACCTTCAAAGAAAGAAACCACCCAAGTACCAAGGAGAATGAGGCTAATGGGAGCGCTGCTGACGTGAGAGGAAGGTCTGCTCACAGCTGGACGGACTACAAAGGGAGGGACGAGCAGCCGGAATAATAAGGCCTCCCCTGGCTTTCCACTAATGAAGGCTCCTCATGACTACTTGAGCATCTCAGATGAAAGATCCAGAGCAGCTGACATGATTTCGAGTTATTTTAAGAGGAGAAAACACGGGAAGGTCAGCCTGGTCAAGAGGCGCCTTGTGTCTGTGGCGGATTTCCTTTCGATGCTATGTCCTGGGATCCACACTCACGGGCCACCATCGATGATGGCTGCCTCACTGGAGGAGACGCTGAAGAAATGGGACGAAGCCTCCGGGAGGCCGAGAAGCTGGAGAAAGAGGGGCTTTTGAGCAGGCATTTAAAGCGCAGACAACCCAAGAATGAGGATGGCCATGTCCTAGCTTCCATTTTCTCTAGTCTTCCTCATTTTCCTTAAAGCAAGGAGAATGCTTAAGAGAGCTGTTCACTGTCTCATGCTGATCTGGATGAAAATACTTTTTCCCACACTAAATGACTACTCCTAAAGTGCTGCCGGATCAACTAGAAGGAGGTCTCCAGTGGAGTGCCGCTGAGCTCCGCAGGACTCAGCAAGGTCAATGATTGATGACATCACAAAGGCAGCCGATTAGGGAAACAACTGATCCTGATAGAGTAGAACACTGCCTGAAAATCATGGTGGACCTCCACAGGAATAAATGGGGTCTTATTCTCTGGTCACAAATCCCACCTGAACAGGACAAGGAAGAGGTGGCTTGGCAGAAAAAAGGGCCCCAGTCACCCCCAGTCTTTTCTTACTCCACCCTCTGTGCCAGGCACTGGGCTGGGCACCAGGGACAGGAACATGGAAATGAACCACTCTCGGCCTTCAAGGAGTGACATTTTTCCACAGAAACAAGGGATACACATGAGCAAACCCAAAAGCTATTTGAAGTCAGGGCCCTTCTGGGACAAGCTCTGGGGGAGGAGCCCCAAACCCAGGTGCACAACTGCAGTACTGGCCTCACAGCACGTGGAAGCCTGGGCTCCATTCTGAGGAGATTCCATGGGGCAGAGGGTCCAGCTGAAGGAATGGGCACTCGGTGCTCAGGGTCTGGGCCCCAGCACTTTGAGGAACAAACACGAAGGGCTCTGCTTGGCCTTCGAAGCCCTCCACAACCGGTCTCCTCCTCCCGTTCCAGCTTTCTCACACCCAAGTCCCCACCCTGGCCTCTTCGACCCAGTGCCCTGGCCTCCATCTCTTGGCTCTGGGCATTTCCTTTGGAAATTGTTTCATTCTCACTGGGTCAGCCCCAACTCCTTCCTCTGGCTGTCCCTCGTGCCTGGAACACTCCTCTGCTCTGTCTACTGACCTTTCCAGCTTCCTTCAAGTCCCTCCTCAAATCCCACCGTGTACAGGAAGGCTTCCCCAACCCTCTGAATTCTGGTGCCTTCCCTCAGTTCATTCATCTCCTATCTCTCTGGTACGGAGCTTGCTTTGTATGTATCTGTTTATACACTGTCTCCCCCACTTGACTGTGAGCTCCTGAAGGGCAGTGCACCTGGCATGTGGCAGGCACCTAATACCTGCTTACGGACTGACGTGCTTGCAGTCCTGCTGCAGGACAGAGCTGTCTGAGGAAGAACCCACATCCAGGCTCCTAAGTGGTCAGTGGCCTCAAATCAGACAAGCTGGCATCCAATGGAACTTTTCAAAGCCAGGCGCCTGCGGCTGTCCTCTACACCACTATGCCATCAAGAACCACTCCCACACAGTACCTGATCAATGAGCTGTCTCCTGAACGGGTTGTTTTCCTCCAGGACATTTGCCCAGAGTTCTGGATCTTTTCTGTGTACCAGGTAACGAGCTTCACTTTTGAACAGAGAATTCTCATTACAAACCTGAAAGGAGCAAAAGTCGCACTCAGAACCTCTTGCTCTGCTGGCCATATGAAAACCCTCTGCCCAACACCCTGTTGTTCCCAAGGACACCGTAGTCATCAAGCGCCGCCCTGCCCCCAACACCTTTCAGGGGACCCCAGTGGGAGAGGGGAAAAAAGCAATGTGCTAGGTCAGCCATATTATACCATAAAATTGTTCTCCCAGAAGTTGTTTGATTCTCTCGGGGATGATTAATATCAGAAACTTTTATTTTTTTTTTAAAAGAAAAATCAAAACTCAAGTTGCTAAGTAACCACCACCCCTACCCCTACCCTTCAATTCCACGCACTTACCCACCCCCTATCTAAACGGAGGGAAACCTTTATTCTATCTGAACAGTGCTGGAGGTGGTCTAGAACTGGAAAGGCCTGACAGAGTTTTAAAAAGTGCTCTGAATCATTCTAAGCAGTAGCTCTCAAGTCAGCAAGAAAGGGGCCAACAGGAAGGCGTGAGTCTTACACCAATACAGAAAATCAGCACACAGTAGGCACTTCATAAATGCCAGTTGACTAAGCGACCCGGGACATGGGAGCGCAAGGCGAGGTACTGGCAGGCGTACCTAGGACCGCAGCCTTGGCATGAAAAAGCACATGCCTGGGCAGGGGCTCTGAACCAGAGCCCCCACTGTCTGGCTGGACCTTGGAGTCTTTTTTCTCCATGAAAATGAACTTATCTTCAAGCTAGGTCCATCGCTTCAGAGATTCACAGAAATGAAAAAAAGGCTTGCCTAAACCACAGGGATGCTTTTCAAAGCTTACAGGCTCAAAGAGAGATCAGGTAGATCTGTCTCCTCAAAGGGTCAAATTGCCCTATTCAAGCCTCTTCCATGTGCCTACTGTGGCCTGCACTGACAGTGCCAGAGCCAGCCAGGGAAAGCCCCCTCTCTGAACCAAGGTCCCTCTAAATCAGCACTTCAAATCAGAGCGGGCGAGGACACCCAACACATGGAATGGGGGGAAGCTGGGGCAGGAGTCACCAGCTGAAGTCACCAAGTGTCATGGTAAATGGAAAGCAAAGTTCTATTGATAGCCAAGCGGCAAGATAAAACCCTCCGTGGGCACCATCCAGTGTGATGGTGAAGCCCCCCCCCCAGTAGCCCAAGAGGCAGGACCCCCCCACAGCCCAACCCCAGGGCCCCTTACAAGTAAACACTGTCAAATAAAGTCTAAGAGATGAAAAGCAACAGCTGCTAACCTGAATGAGCTCGAGGTCACACTGCCCCCTCTCATAGGCAACACAGGCCAAATGCGGGTCCCGCTTTTCACAGTATTTACCTACAACACGGCTGTCATAGTAGGGATTCTCGCGGAGGAAGCGCTCGGGGTTATTGTTACTGTCGATATAGATCTTGGCCAGGGCATTGTGGGTGGCCGGCTCTTCACAGCCTTCGTGGACTCGGGATTCCAGCCAAGGAAGAAGCAGCTTTAGCCTTCGGTTAGGAAAAGAAACATCACTACACTGACATTCCCACAGCTGTCACCCGGCATCTCCAGAGGAAGCCGGGGCTTTCTCAAAAGTGTTCCTGACACTCACTGAGGCAGCGGAGCCTCGGAGCTGAAATGGCCCTCGTGCCCAGTACTGGTGGCTCAGTGCCGGGAGTCGTGGCCGCTCTGAGCTCAGCCCCAGGGCCTTGAGTATTAACATCCATAGGATGCGCCTGGGCCTCCCGGGAGGAGCAGACAGGGCCACAAACGCACGCATGCAGCGATGCGGGGGACAGGCAAGTGGGTGAGGACACTCTCTCAAAGAAGAAAACGGGAAATACCAAGAAACAGGGGAAGACTTCTGGCCAGTGGAAAACGCACACACAGACAGCAACACAAAAACAGGAACACACACACAGAAGCGGCGGGTGCTGTCACCCTGGGGACGTTCCCACTCCAGCCTGCAGACCAACGTGAACTTTGTGACCAGGTTCCCGAGGCGCGAGAACAAAGAGAGCCATTACCTGTTCCTTTTCTCCACCTCAGCCACCAAGTCCTCAGTGGAGAACTGTCCTCTCACCACCATGATTAAGTTTTTAATGACGTCCTCGGAACAATCCACATCAAGCAGCCCTCCGACCACGGCAGGGATGCGGCTGGGGTTGACCTGCCACGAGACCCTCCGTCAGCTCAGTGGCGCGGGCGTCCCGCATCATTGCCTCCGAGAGAGCGCCGGCACTAACGGACTCCTCTCAATCCTTCCCTGTGGGGCGATGGCCCACACACATCCCAAAGGACAATGGAGCAGGCAGACAGCCCTCTGGGGACCTGGCTTCTCCCTTCCCACCAAGGCCTGTGGTGCTGGAATGGATCTCTGACTGCGTCGCGCCAAGACCCTGAGAGCTGCTGTGGCCTGACCAGGTCACCAGGGAACCCCCTCCGGCCTCCAGCCTGCCAGGCCTCATGCCAAAGGGTGACTCTGCCCAGCATGCGCTTTGCCAAGCTAGGGAAGGGGCCCCACCACCTACCACAAGGCCCAGGAGAAGAACTTTACCTTCTGAACATAGATTTCAATGTACTTCTGTAGGTTGTTGCGGTATAAATACAGAACTAGGTCATGAACAAAGTCAAATCTGTCGCAAACAATAATCAAGGGCAGTTGATCTGTAAGCTTGGCCTCCTAGAAAGGGGAGAAGAAAGGATGTATCAGCGTCACCCTCCAGGGGGGAGCGTGTGACTAATCACAAGAAAGCGGCACGGAAAGAGACCTGGGCTTTGCCCTGCCTAAAGAAGCCCTGTCCTGTGACAGGGCAGACTTCCTTTCTGTTCAGTGCTATCAGCCTCATTTCAGACCCTCTTCCTCAGCTCTCCCCGGCCCTCCCCAGGGAGCCGGGCTGTTCACAAAACTTGGTCTTTGCTTAACCTGGGCTTTGGTTCCTGGAGCCGAGTTTGGGGGATTGTTTTGTGCGCCAGAACTAAGAGAGAGAGAGCAACCCAGCACAAAGAGGCCCCACGCCCACTGAGCCTGGCAGCACCTGCAGTAGGCCTGGCTCCTCTGAAAAGCAGGACTTGGAAAGAACCCCACCCCCGACCCCCTCCACTCAATGTGGAAAGGAAATTCCAGTTTCAATCTGTCCTCTCTGCCAAAACCTAACATTCTTTGAATTGAAACACTCTTTGAGGAACAGACTCTCGTCCAGTGGCACGAAGGCTGGTTCTCGATGCACTTGCCTGGGCCCAGATCACCACGCCCGAGGCTGGCGCCACACTGCAGCTCTGAAGCCGCCCACCCACTCCCGTCCAGTGGCCACCCTCTGAGAAATGCCTCCAAGAGAATCCCTTGCAGGGGCCCAAAGCCTCGTGGGAAGGCCTCCTGGGACGGGCAGGGCACCACTGGACTTTTCAACAGTTCTGTCCTCACTGGGACAGCTAACTGGATTTCTATCGGGCCATCCAGGTTGAGGATTTACCACCAACCACTTGTGAAATCTTAAAGACACTTTGGGTTATTTTTTGGTTAGACCATAAACCAAGGAAGCTGTTTATTTTTTAATAGCTAAACTTTACCATCTCACTCGTTCACAAACAGAAAAATGGGGCAGCAATGCAAACATAAGACTTCCTCTTTTAAAAGCACCCTGAGGCAATGCTGGAATCCCTACTTCTGGGTCTATACAAGGGATGGGGAATGGACCTGTCATTCCACTGACACAGGGAAATCCCAGGTGAGGAAGCTCCTTCTCCCAATGCCGCTGCGCACATCTCTCTCTGAGTCGCTGAGTGGCCCCGAGCTTAAGGGATCTGCCCGGTCACCCTGCCTTGGACGCCGACAGGTCATCTCCTGCCTTCCCCAATGAGGTCTGCGTGCGGGTCACAGTATCTCCTCATCCTTCTAACCCCTTCAGCACTCATTTCCTATCACCTTCTCCTCCACCCCACCAGAGCCACGTGGAGAGAAGGGATCTGCCACCCTACCTGTGTCCTCACCATGACCTCTGGGCCCCTTCGCCCTCTCCCGGGCCGTCACCCCTGCACTGTCTACGCTCTCCTTCCTTATCTTGGCCCCTCAGAGAACTGCTTCAGCTCGCTATGTCCTCTGGCCCTCTTGTCCCATCACCATCACACCTTTCAAGCTAGAACCTTGGATTATTTTCCAAATCTGCTGCCTTGACTCCTGTTCTCCTGCTACTGAACAGGGCTAGAGAAATAGCACAAAACCACGCTAGGTCAGTCCACGACAGATTCATGTTGCATAATCTCAAGCGGGCCCTCACTATGTCAGAGTAATCCTTGCCCCCTCCTCGACTGACCTGCTGGCCGGCCTACCCTGCTCACCACAACGGCGCTTTACTGCCCCAAGCCCCGATGCTGCCCCTGGCCCAGAGCGCCCTCCTCTCCTCCCTCCTCCTTCCATGGCGCTCAGCTCACTTCCCTCACCACGTCCTTCTCCACCCATCTGACACGGCACAGTCAGGGATTCTGCCCCATCCCGTCCCCTCGAGCAGACTGCCCCCCACCCCCGTCTGTCAGCTGTTTACCTGCTGCCTACAAACCTGCCCATGTCGCCCCCATCCTAAAACCTTCACTTGGTCTTTCCGTCTCTTCTAACTATCGTCCTGTTTCTCTTCCGCCCTTGGGGCTAAACTCCTCCAAAAGGCGTCTGCAACAGGGGTCCCCACTCTCTCCTCTCTTCTTCACCCCCTTCTCATTACCCTGAATGCTCTCTCCAGAATGACCGGTGATCTCTCATCTCTTAGCTGCCAAAGACAAGGGCCTTTTCTCCCTCCTCATCCTTACTGACCTCTCTGCAGCCTGGGCCCCTCAGGATCACCCTCTTCCTGGCTGTCCCTTGGTTTTTCTCCTCCCCAATCTGACTGCTCCACCCCTCTGTCCTTTGCTGGTTCCTTATCCAGGTCATGTCTGCTTATAGGGGGCGCCCCCCAAGCCTCTGTCCTGGGCCCCCTTCTCTTCTCCCATCATACCAGGGGCTCTTAACATGGCAAAGACTACGAATCTCATCTCAGAATGTTTATAAATGCATAAAATAAAATACACAAGATTGCCAAGGAACCAAATTTATCAAACAACTGTCAAAAAAACCAAGTTCCTGGACCCCTAGGTAAGAAGTCCGGCTCCCCACCAACTCCCTTGGGTTCAATCCTCAGCTTTATGCAGATGACTCTGAGATCATCCGCCCAGCCCCAACCTCTCTGCTGACTGCCAAGTTTGTATCGCCAACTGCCCCTCACACATCTCAACCAGACAGCCCAAAGACATCAAAAACTCATCTTTCCTCCAAACCGGCTCCTCACTCCAGGGCACCATCGCTATCCCCCCAGTTATCTGGGCCAGCAAACTCAGCGACAGCTTCAGCTCCTCCCTCAAAGCACCCTCCCATGTCCAGGCCACTGCCAGTTCTTGTTCTGGCCTTCTCAGCCTCTCTGGAATCCGCCCCCTTCTCTCCTCTGACCCTGCCCTGACCCTGGTGCAGCCCTTCAGTCCCTCATACCTGGACACTGCAGCAGCTTCTGGAGGGTCTGTGGGCCTCCAGCCCACCCTCTGCTCAGCTGCCAAGGTATCTTGCTACAGTTCAGGTCCACCCAGATCACCCCCTTGCTCGAGAAGTCCCGGGGCCCCTGTAGCCGTCAGGATCAAACAGAAAACGCTCCTCTGACCCGTCAAGCCCTTCGTGACTTGGCCCCCTCCCACCCTTCCAGTCTTCTCACACTTCGCTCCATTATCAGTGATGCTGACTTTCGAGTGCCACCCACGGGAGATAGACTCTCTCTCCTGACTTGGTGACTTATCAATGGCTGTCCCCAGCCCTAGGACACTCTCCCTCCTCTGCTCCACCTCCCGGCCTGCCTGGCCAGTCCCGAGCTGGTGCCCTCCTAGAGGCTGCCTCCCGGTCACAAGACACAAACCTGTCTGCACGCTGTCCCCCCATTAGAATGGGAGCTCCTCGAGGGAAGGGACCTTTCTCTGTACCTCTCACATGGGAGCGCCTAATAAATCCTCACTGACTGCTCGTTGGCTCTGGACCCAGATTTCTAACTACACTGCATTTGCTTCTTAACTGTCTACCAACCAACAACATACATGAGGCAAATCCCAAAGGTCTCCTCTGCCCCAAGGCCACCAAGCTGAGAGTCCTGAGCGAGGGCTGCCTGCTCTGAGTGTGGGACATCGGAAGAACACGTCTCCTGCACGGCATAAGTCTCACAGACCGAACGCTAACGTGAACGCGGCCCGTGGGCACGGAGGGGCGGGGCTGTGCAGAGAAGGGCACTCACCTTGAGGAAGTTCTTCACTCGCTCTGCGTTATAGCAGTTGCTTTCTCGGCATATTCTTTCCACCTCCTTGATCTGCCCGGTCTTACAGGCTGCCTGAATATACTTGAAATGCACATCTGGATCCTGGCTGCAGTTGACGATTGAGCCCAGGAAGTAGAAGAGGCCTGGGGGGAGAGGCTGGGTTAGCAGGGGCTGAGGGGGAGTCCACGGAGCCCCACTGCTCAGCCACGTACGACCTCATGCTGCCGCAGCCGGAGACAGCTGACCCTGCCGAGCCGATGCAGCCGCGCACCCATCCGAGGCTCCTGCAGGCCCTCCCGGGGCCGCGTACCTGCCTGCTCAATGGGCACCTCGGTCCAGCGCGCGGGACCACTTGGCCGCGCTTCCCAGACGGCGGCCACTGAAGGTCACAGAAGGAGGAAGGGTTGACAGAGAAGGACGGTCTCCTTGTTTTAAAGCAGGGCTAATGCGTACTAGAAAATGGCAGGTATCTCAGAACAAGCTGGCAGCTGAGACCAACGCAAAAAGGTGAGAAACTCCAGAAATATCCCCACGAGAGAAGGGAGACATCTGCAGAGGAAGCCAGGGAGCGAGGGAGCCGGCCTTCTCCCTCCTTTTCAGCTCCTAGGATTTGATACTGCCTGAAGCACAAACCCCAGAAATAACCGACCGCGAAGCTGACGCTCACTTTGAAATTTGGTTTGGGGGCAGGACAAACAAGCACCGGAGCTGGGACCACTTAAAAACCTCACAATAACTCATCCAGTGAGGTCCCACCTCAACATCACAGCAGAAACAGCCAAGCGTAGTAATGTGTTACTACCATACGGTCATGCCACGACCAGTCCCCTCATTCCCGCTGGGTTAAGCAGAATGCTCTACCGCCCAGAAGGCAGCCGGTACGGGCTGGCGCAGTACCTTCATAACTCTTGAAGGACTCAAAGAGCTCCACGAGCGTCTGGGTGCCGAGCTGCTCGTGGTATTTGGAGGCCACCTGCACGCCCAGCTGAAGGTTCTGCCGGATGTTGGCAGACAGCATCGCTCGCAGGCACTCCACGGAGTCCTCCACCGACAGCGAGCCAAAGAAGTTCACGAGCCACTGAGGAAGAAAAGCCGACATGGTGAGACTCACCATGGAGCCTGGCACAGGAGGGACCATGTTGGAGCCTGACACGGTCCCCAAAACTGCGACACACACAAAGGGACCCCATTTCCTGACACGCATCGAAAACAGCGACGTTTCCCAAGACCTGAGACAGGAAAAGAAGATGGCGGGGGAAGCTGGGATCTCCAACCCTGCCCTGCTGGGGTCCTCCCTCAGGACCTCCCTCTGTTCTCTTTGTAGGGGGGCTTTCTAAATTACTAGTTTCTCTACTCCCCCCCAAAAAGCAACATGGAAGGTCCCCCTCAAAACAAGGAAGGAAAGTCACACAAAACAAATCTGCACCTCGAGCCCCCCCCAGTTCTCTGTCTAAAAGGAAGGCCTAGGGACAGCTAGGTGGTGCAGTGGATAGAGCACTGGCCCTGGATTCAGGAGGACCTGAGTTCAAATCCAGCCTCAGACACAAAACACTCACTAACTGTGTGACCCTGGGCAAGTCACTTAACCCCACTGCCTAGCAAAAAACAAAACAAAACAAAACCTAAAAGGAGGGCCTAGGTACACTTTGTCATCAGTCTCGGAGAGTTGTGATTGGTTATTGTGCTGATAATAGATTAAACAACACAGCCCTGTGGGAGAAATGAGTCCTTCCTATTTCAGGAGAACAGATCTAGACTTGTGGGCTGGTTCTCCAGCAGAGGGGACTTCCACACCTAGAACCACAAACCTGGTAAGTCAGCACAGATCAGAACCCAATAACGCTCCTGGCTTGGCACAGACAATGAGCTCTCTGCACTATTAGAGCCCTAAGGTTAAAGGCGATTTCAAGCTACCTATGGGCACTGCCACAAGACGCAGGCCCCACCATCTGTGGACAAAGCCCACCACCAAGAGAGCTGCCCATGAGTCAGCGGCAGAAGCAAGAAGCCATCCTGTACCTCGGGGTTCAGGAGGTGAGTGTGGACCACGGCGCGCTTGATGTCATACAGATCCGTGTAATGCTCCAGCGCTCGCTGCAGCAGGCCCGCCTTCTCACAGAGCTGGGCAATGTGGGCACGGTCATAGTGGGTAAACATCTGATTCCCAAGGATGGCATCTGCAACCTGTCACACCAAGAGGACAGAACCATTTTAACGAGAGGGTGAGGTCTGGCAACAGCTCCTGCATGCTGCTCTGTCTAACTCCGCGCAGTATGTCCCTGGCTCCGCGGTGCAGCCGTAAGCCTGCTTATGCTACGCTGGCTTAAACCGCACTTGGAGGTAGCGTCATTTTTAGCTTCTCGATGTGGCCCAGTCACTCGTGCTGGTAACAGTGACCTCACACCCGCCCAATCAGCAAAGATGGTAAGAACAAGAAAAATTCAACATTGTACGACTGTGGGAAGACAGACACTGCGATGCTAAGTTACCAACAGCTTCACCCGCTCAGGTAAAGAGTTCAGAAATATGGAAGAAAAGTGAATTCATTGCTCATGTCCTTTGGTCCCAAGAACTTACCACAATAAAACTAATTCTAGGAAGGTCAAGGTGAGCTGAGGCTGGGAAGGGAAGACAAAGGTGCACAGAAAAGCTTCTGTTTGTTTTTTAAAGAAGAAATTGGAGCTGGGCTGGGGGTGCACGGGTTAAATGAAAAAAAAAGAGAAAGCTCCATGACTCCATTCTCCTTTCATGCTCTCTTCTGGGCCCAGAGCAGCCTCTCTGTGGGAAGGACAACGGATAGTCAAGGGACAGCCCAGGAGAACGCCAGGGAGCACCAGTGGCCCTGGGTGAATTCAAGCTACCCGCTTGAGGGAACAACCCCGTTAGGTCCTGACAGACCTGGCCACTGGGACCGTTAATCCATGTTCAGAGACATTGGAAACTAAGGGCAGCGATGCCATAAGAGCAGAGGGCACCAAGCAGAACTGCGTGCTGGCTCAGTGGTCCCTGGGGTCCAGGAATCATCTAAGGGAACAGGACTTGTCTAGTTTTTAAGCATTAAAGCAAAGCTGAGACGTTCCTGGTGGTCCTGATGATATGGTGCAGGAACACAACCCAATCAGCCTCATTGACCATGACCCCACATAAATAAGGAAGGGCTGGATCAAGACGAAAAACACACATGGTTCACCCCCTTGTCTCCTGCCAGACAAGGAGCCACCTAAGCCCTGGTCAGCAGCAAGGACAGGACACGGAGCATGACTGCCCTCCGATGCTGGCCTGGACCGGCAAAGAGGAAGAGGGCCACGGCAGGGCTGGGCCAAAGGAGGGCAGAGGAACACAAATTCTCTTTCACTATAAGCCAGAGACCTGGTGTCCCTTTCTGGCCCCCTTGACAACGCCTTCACAGGTACTGTGAGTACTCTGCTGCTAAGGGGAGAAGGGCCCTGAGAAAAAGGGTGTCCAGAGGCCTCTGAGGTTCACCCCAAAGGGCCCAGACAGACGGACAGCCTTGAGCCCAGGAAGAGCAGGGAAGCTCTGCCATATTTCCCTTGTTCCTCTGTCACAAGCTGTGCCGCTGTGGGCCATGCCACTCCTCCTGAGTCCACAAGCAGCTGCCCGTGAAGATGCAGCACCAGGCACTCCCAAGCCACACCTGCGTAGGGGAGGGCACAATCCTACCTGTGGGGCGTGGATCAGGTTCATTTCCAGTAAGCGGGTCTGGAGCCGTCCTTCTGCAGGATGGTTGTTCTTCAAGGCATCCAACAGGAAAGACGTGCACTGCTGAATCAAGCTGTTCTCCATGAAGACGTCCACAATCTGCAAACACAGTCCCAAAACAAGGCTGTGATCACAGCTCTTTGCTTCCACCTAACCTAAGGGGCCACCTTCCCTTTCCCAGGGAGGGAGCTCCCCCTGCTGGGGCAGGTCAGCCCCTTCTCTGTCCCCTGGGGCACGCACGGGGGGAGGTGATTTGCCCAGCCACGATCACGCAGCCAGTCGGTGTCAGAAGTGGTATCTGAACCCAGATTTTCCTGGCTCTAACGCCTCCCATCTCCTGACACAGGGCCTTGTAAACACTCTCAAAACTACTGAAAGGGACTCTTTCTCCCTCTGGACAGCTGACAGATTTCTTGAGACCTAGTGCAATTTGACTGTCAGCACTTACATCAGCTGAACCTTCACTCCGAGGTTTGAACTTGGTCAGAATCTGCTCAATATACTGCCCACTGCACAAAAGGGGTCACCAAGGGCTACATTTTACTTTCCACAGACAAACTCCCCACAAGAGGACAGTCTTACACCTGCTCTAAGGCCAGGGACTATAACTGTCCAGGGTGGGGTCGCGGCCTATATTTTTAGCCCAATGATTACAGCTCCTAAATCCAGAGCTTTAAAAACACAGAATGTACACATGTTCAGCCGAAGACATGAAAAAATTATGTATTTAATCATCTCAGGGTCACTAAGTTAGACTCCATCCATTATTATGCGTGTTAGTATAAATCTATCAATATGGACCCTGCCTACATCCCTACCGTGAAACCTAAGTGATCATTTATGTGAAATCACACACTTCCCCATGAGACTGCAAAAACAAAGGCCAAGGCTACCTTGCTGAGGAACAAACTGCTTGTCCAAAATTAGCTAATGACCATCTGGAGTCAGGTGGTGCACTAACCGGTCCCTCGCCAACAGCTATGGGACCCTCTTCCAAGTGGTGCAGGGGAGGAGACACAAGCTTTGGGGAAGCCAACCAGCCCTACCTAACCACAGCTATACAAACCTGAGGGGTGAACCAGCTGTTGGTCCCAGGTGAACACTGAGGTGGGAGAAAAGATTACTGAATTCCCGCTGTGAGGGGAGGGGTACACAGGCTTAGCAGAGGAAAAAAGGGCACTCATGCAAACACCTACTGGCTTTCCTGGTACTCAGAGGAGGGCACAGAGGGCTGGGTTTGAAGTCAGGAAGACCCAAAGTCTTGAAATAGAATCATGACTAAAGGACAACCACCTTTTAAACTTAATGCCACTCGTGAAACAAAATGCAGGAGCCAATGGAAATTCAAGAGTCTAATAAAGCTACAAACCTGTGCCCTGAGGGCAGCTCCTCAGAGCCACCCCATGATTTCATCAGCACAGGGAATCTGACTGCTGGCTATTTGTTCTCTAGCAAAGCAGTCTGTCTGTGCTCTAACCAGCCACCAATTGTATTTCGAAGGTACAGCCTTTGAGACCCCAGGGTGCCTCTGCCCACAACGGATTGGGACTTGAACAAAAGATACTCTTTTCAGCCCACCCTCAAATAAAAGACTGAAGCCCTGATTCAGGGGTGCCCTGCTTTTTTTCAACAACTGGGTGAAAAGCTCTCCTGGTATATTAGATGTGTATTCAGGCTACTTAATGGGGTAGAAGTGAGGAGAGTCTAGGCATTAAAGACTATGACCTCTGAAGGCTTACCCAAGAGGCTTCACTTGGGCTTCTAGAGCTAAGTCAATGGGAAAATGTCAATTGGCAAAAAACTCTCAGACAACAGGGTCCTTAACCCAAGGCCTGCTGAACGGAAGTGCCCTAACTCTAGAGACTTTCTAGTTTTACTCAGAAGATACTCTTGCCAGTCAGGGTTGGCCCCGGGAGGTTACCCGAGGCGCTCCTTCGCTCACCTGGTTGACGCTGGCCAGCGGCTCCTCATCCTGCACCAGCATTTGAGCAAACTGCAGGCCCTGCTCTGGGCTGACCCTCATCACACTCCTCAGCAAGAGGATCCAGTCAGGCGTGTACGCGACCTGGAACAGACAGATGCCTTTCTCATTCACAGCGGGCTCACGGGCCACCACACAGCCACTGCCACACAACGCGGGGCACGGCTGAGAGCAAAGAGACCTGCAGTGGCAGCTGCCGTCCACCAGAGGGCACGGCTCACGCAGCATCCCCAAGAACTCGGAGTCATGGCGAGTTCTGCAGGACTCAGAGCCCCAGTCGCTCTCAACAGCCACTATGGAAATCTGGGGGCAGCGTCAGCAACAACGAAACTCAGATTCGGGGGAACAAAGCGCACAGCACCTGCCCTGCTAAATTCCTCTGCGTCGTGTCCTTCCTATTTTAGAAATTATTCTACATGGTGAGCCCCTCTGGGGTGAAAGCATGCAGGCCACGGGACTCCTCAGCTCTGATGCTGCCGGGACACCCCGAGCCCTGGGCGGCGGGCGGGGAAAACCACAGACCCTTCTCAGGACAGAGCTTTTAAATGCATGACATCATAGCAGACAGGGAGACAAAGGAAACCGACGATGCTGAAATACAGTGAAGTGTTTTTTAAAAGGAGCCCAAGGTTAAGAATCTCATTGGATACCTTGTTTCTCTCTCTCTCTCTTTTTTTGGCTAGGCAATGGGGTTAAGTGACTTGCCCAGGGTCACACAGCTAGTGTCAGTGCTCTATCCACTGCGAATATCTTATTTCTCTTTAATATGCTTGTGGCATCCAGCCCTTAACAAAGACTTCACTAAGCATAACCACGTTTCTCTCTAAGAAGAGAAGTCATGATGATTCTGTATCAGAAGCACAAGTATCGGAAGGCCTCCCAGGGCTGCCTAAGTTCTGGAGAGACAAATACAGGGAATGAAACGAGCCTGCTCTCCAACAGGAGACAGCAGGCTTGTGCTGACATAGATGTAAAAGAAATGCAGGCGAGTTAAGGTGGGGGGTGGGAAGGGTGGCAAAATCAGGAAAAGTTTCTGTGGGGAAGGTGTCTGTGAGCTGCAACTCAAAGGAAGTGAGGTGCCAGGATGACTGAGCAGACCTAGCTCACTCATTTCTGCCATCAGCAAACCAACCTCAAACAAGAGACTCTCTCAGCCGCGGCCAAATCCGAATCTGGAACTCCGGGGGATCCCAAATTATGACATTTAACGGTGGGGGAAATCACGGACTCGAGTCCGCAGAGGCCTGGGTTCTAAACCCTGGACATTCTCTGGGCCTCAACGCGAGGCACTACCTGTTCTTCCCTTGGCGCTAATCCAGAGGTCCCAACCGAAAGCTACAGAAACACAAGTTTCTGGGCTTGACTTTCCTGAGGCAGCTCATCCTTATACTGGCACTTAAGGTTTAAGGCACACTGACGGGCTTCAGGCCAGGGACAGCCGTGGTTCGGACGGGCAGCTCCAAGGCTCTCTCACCTTCTTGGCATAGAGCACAATCTTCTGGAATTGGCCCGTCTCTGCAAAGCACTGGATCACTTTGTTAGGCACGCTGGCCCGCAGGTAGACACTGAGCGCAAGCGTCGGGTCAGCGGCTTTGACCAGATCTCCCAGCTCCTCCGAACACTCCAGCTAAGACACACGACAGGAGAGAATGCTGAGCTCAGCGACGCGTCCTAGCTAAGTGGGCGCGGTCAGCGCTTGGCATCGTGCGTCCTCACCTTGTCCTCCTTAAGCCACTTCTCCAGGAGCTGCTTGCGGCCCTGCTGAAGGACAGGCCGGCAAAGCTCCAAAGACTCAAACTTATTGAGCTGCCCTTGGTCCAGTAAGATCCCAAAGTACTGGAGCAAGGGGGAGGCCTGTCCAGGCTGGGCCGGCACACTCTGGAACTTGCGGATGGTGTCGCTGGTGCGCAGGATTCCCTAAAGGAGCAGCAGAGACAATCACAAAGGCAGAGAAGTCACTCCTTGGGCCCTGCACACCACTCTCAAGCTCCAACTGTGCTGCCCTCATGCTTAACCGAGAAAATGCAAGGGGACACTGGTCCCTGGCTCCTCAGAGAAATGCATGCTGACCTTCTTGATCAGGCACTGGCTCCCATCAATGCCCATCAGGAGAGGTCAAGGCCCCATGTCCAGCCAAAGAGCTTTCTGTGATGAGACTATGAGGCAGAGACGCTCCTCTGGGAAAAGGCTCCTCCCTTTCCTAACTAATTTTGTGAGAGAAAACACTGCCCTCGGTCTTTTCCCAGCTTACTGGGCTTTCAAAGATGACCCTGGTCTGTGGGAGGAGAAGAGACCCTTTCCATTAGCCTGACCCACCCTCCCGCCATCACTGCCAGGGAGAGTGCAGAGGAGCACAAACAGCAGAAGCTGGCAATGCCCAAGGTTGCGAGGTACAGGCACTGCCATCTACAAGCTGCCCAACCCAGAATGGTGGAGAACTCTTGTCTTTCTGGGCCCGCGGGCTGGTGTTGCACCAAGTGATCGGAAGCCCCTTCCAGCCCGAGATGCTTCTGACCCGCTGCCTGCGTTACCTTGGGTGCAGAAGCTGCGACTTTGGCGGCCTCGGCGTAGCTGCCCTGTGCAAACAGGCTATTAAATTTTCGGGCAAAGAGCTCCTCTGCCCCGGCCAGGTTGCTGCGAATGGCCATGCGCAGCCCGAGGTCTGGGTTCTGGAGCACGCTGGTGGCATAATTGACAATGTTATCTTCTTCCACACAGATTGACAAGACCTGGAAAGGACCAGAGATTACAGGGAGTAAATCCGCAGGAAATAATGCAGACACCCACACTGCAGGAGAGTCACTAACAAAGCAATCCTGATTCAGAACTGAATTTCCCTCTAGAAGCTTCTGGTTTGGTTGAGAGAAACGTTTCTGTGAATTTGCATCTTCATAGATCAGGAGGGGACCGGCCGGGGCTGCAGTTGGGAAATGATGCAGGATTCCCAATGACCCAAAAGAACTTTCTACTGCAAACATCCATCTTTTTAACATTAACATTCTCTTGTCAATGCTACCTGGACAGGATTCCAAGAATGTCCTGATCCCAAAAGAATTACCATTATAAATAATTCAAAGTGCCCTAGAAATAAACATGGTGGCTATAAGCAAACTGCATATTACAGATAACCTCCACCCAAGAAAGGGCATAAAAATACTATGGAGGACATGAATTATTGCGAAAGGAAATGGGACTGGTCACCTAACAAGAGATAACAGATTTGTTGGGTAGGGAAAAGGCTATATTTGAAATAAAAGTAACATTTTAATTTATTTTTTAATTGTCAAGTATTTATTTTTTTTCCCTCCTACAACCCCTATTGAAAATCAGAAACCGGGGCAGCTAGGTGGCGCAGTGGATAGAGCACCGGCCCTGGATTCAGGAGAACCTGAGTTCAAATCTGGCCTCAGATATATCACACTTACTAGCTGTGTGACTCTGGGCAAGTCACTTAACCCCACTGCCTAGCCAAAAAAAAAAAAAAAAAAGAAAGAAAATTAGAAACCAAACCAACTTTTTTTTTGGGGGGGGGGATATTTGGGTGAGGCAGTTAGGGTTCAGTAACTTGCCCAGAGTCACACAACTAGTAAGTGTTACACGTATGAGGCCGCATTTGAACTCAGGGCCTCCTGACTCCAGGGCTGGTACTCTATCCACTGTGCCACCTTGCTGCCCCCAAATCAACCTTTGTAATAAATGAATGAGATGGTAAAGTCAAAGGCATCAATAAAATTAAAAAAAAAAAAGGCAACAGATGAACAGCACAAGGGACATATTAATGCCCTTCACTAAAAAGATAAGGACAACTTCTAACACGTGCGGTAGAGCCTTCACTCAATATTTATGGGAAAACAGAAAACAATTACCACATGAAACCAGAGGATCCATGGAATATCTGCAAAGGAAGAAGTGACCATAGGACTTCCAAGATATTAAAGAGGGAATCAGGTTATGAAGTCATCCAATCCTAGGTATGTATACCATGGGTACGCTAACAGTACTGACAGAGGTTGAATCTGGTTCAGTAGAGAAAGGCTTTATGCAGAAAAACAGATTTCTCCACAGTGAAACCTCTGAGTCTGGAGATAGTACAGATACATGAAATATTCACTGAAATGGATCCATCATCTCACAGATATTCAATGAAACAGATGACGACTGATCCATGCTTGTTCATCCATATCCTCTCACACACCAGGAGTGTTGTGTGGGTGGAAGGGGCAATACGCCAAATTCTCCTAATTTCCCCTACTGATAAAGCATATGGGTTGACCAGTGGTTGTCGTGACACATAGAACCACCAGAAAAAAACTAGTACTGAAAAAGTAGATTTTTCAGAGAAAACCTTGGGCCATTAAAAAGAATTCGGATGTTTCCCAGGGGCAATCCAGCCTGCTCCACTCTCTTTCAATTCTGGGGCTAAATCACAATCCATCTGCAGTGTCTAAGATTACTACATACACAAGACGCCCATCCAAGTGCATGCCAGTCTGGACAAGGGGTATTCTTCATCCAATGATCACTCATGACTGTGGCCAACGCTATGACGGGCCACAATGAATATGCTTTTTCAAATGTTTATTGCTGTATTTTGCTTTTCTATCACCTACCTCATCCACTGCACCTCACCTCCCAGCCTCTTGCAGAGCGAGTCATTCCTTAACTAAACAACGTATCAGAAGAAACCTGGCATCATATGCACAGGGGCAGGTGCAGACTCTCACATCCCTTTGGAGGGAAGAGCTCTGTCCTGATGACGGAAGATTCACTTGTAACGTTTCTGTTGTTGCTGTTCTAGACACTGTCGTAGTCACTCGTGAACGTTGTTTCTGCAGTTCTCACTTTCATTAAAATTCCACTAGACTCACGTGGCACCATCTCTTTAGTCATTGCCCAACTGACCACTGCCAGGCTTGGCTCCCTGAAGATGTGCTCCTAGAAATATTTTGATGTGCTCCTAGAAATAACTCACTAATGCGAAAATATGTCTAACATGAATGTAAACGTACAGCTTATATCAGATTGTACGCCACCTTGGGGAGGGGGGTGGGGAGGAAGGGGGAGAAAAATTTTAAACTCAAAAGCACATGGAAGTGATTATTGATAAATGAAAATAAATTAATAAAAAAAATTAAAAAAAGAAATATTTTGTTGTGCATATATATGTCTCAACAGTGGGAGTTCTGGGTTAAAGGGTAAGGGCATTTCAGTCGTTTTCTTTGCTTAATTACAAATCGCTTTCCAAAATGTATGGACCAATCCACAGTTCCGCCAACAATGCATTAGGGTGCCCATCTTTCCACAAACCCTCCAACACTGATCATTCCCATCTTTGTCATCCTTGCCAATTTTCTGGGTGCAAGGTCAGGGTTGTTTTGTTTTGAATTTCCCTTGTTATTGGTGATTTGGATAATTCTTTCAGATAGCTGTTAATGGTTCACAGTTGTTTCGAGGACGGTTTGTTCATATCTTCGGAACCCTAAACAGCCAGAGAACAGCTTTCAGTCTTATGTATGTTAACTGTCTACATTTCCTGGAACTTGATATTGAGGGAACTGAGGGGGTTAGGAGAGCAAATGGTTAATTGTAGGATTGAGTGAACCACACTGACTCTATCTTGTGACTCAGTTCTGGAGCGAGCTCAGTTCTCCTTCCATTCAATGATGGGTTTAATACAACTTCTGCCTTGTGAGAAAACTTTATTCAATTGTGGGAATTGGGAGAAAACAAAATAGCACTGTTTGAGCCTAGCACTGCATGGCTGAGAAACTGGATCACCCCCACCTGCTGCTTAAAGACCCTTAACTAAGGACCTTGGTTATGCTGACCAGAAACCCAGTTCGATCTGAAGACTGATGTGAGGAGTTTTCTCACAATTGTACATCTCAAGCAACACATATATCTTATCAGAAAATTGGCCCCCGATCAATCAGTTATTGTTTCCATGTTCCTTTGATTGAATTACAGACATCTGGGGGGAGTGGGACATCTCCTTTTCTAATTTCAGGGAAGTGCACCTATTGACTCTACCCCTCCCCACTTACAAAGTCCCCAATCTTTCATCCAATTAGAAACTAGATTATCTAATGTTTTACTATTTCCTTTTAAATAACTGGCCTTATTTGATTAATTGTTTCTAATGTATAAATCTGTCTCCCCCTGTATTCAGGGTCCAGTGCCAAAGCTGAGGAAAGTGGCTGGGTCCCGATTTGTTGGGCAATTGCTCAACAAAGCAAAATGCCTGGATGCTCAAACCCTTGCTGCTTCAGTCATTTTATCTCATGCCCACCACAGTATGCCCACCACAGTATCAATAACCAAAGGGTTGAAGAGTCTCTCTCCTTTTTCGAGGACCTGCATGATTTTGTCACACACGGCGGCGGAAAGCTTGATTTAAGGCAATCTCATGCTGCGGTCAGACACGAGCACGGTGAGGTGTTGTCTTCCTTCCACCTGCTGAGCCAGCATGCCGTGGCCTGTCACCCCTGAAGCCTGAATGCTTCCTCCTCTCTTCATCAAGACTCCCCTCGCTCCACAATGGCACAAACTTGTTGCTTTTCCCAGCTTCGTTCTCATTAGCGCTATCTGCACCTCCTTGACAAGCAGAACTATATAAGAGTGCATACGAACTGCTGCTATTGTCCTTGTCAGTGAAAAAAGTTGGTTAGAAAAATCCCTGAAAACCTTTTCTATCATTTGTCTATTTACTGTCCTAGCTTCGTCCTCAAAATGTCCTCATGGGATGATTGTCCTTAATCGGGACTCTTGGCAAACTTTCTTTAACCGAGTTTTTCCATCCATTGATTCTCGCTGTTTTATCAGGAAATACTGCTCATAATATTCTACTATCCTTTTCTAGAAGATTTTATGGGCAAGTTTATGTACTAAAGCAATGTTAAACTCGGTTGCCACCTCTCTCCACCAAGCAAGTAACATTGGCTGATCAAAAATTTTTTTGGCTCTTCTGGGCTCATGTTTACACCACTTTGCTATAATTGGTGTTGGTGTTCTATTTATTTCCCATTTTTCAGTGTATCTTCTTTAAGCATGGAGTTGTTTTAAATGCACACCATCTCTTTGTCTCATAGTTCTTTCTTCTAGTCTTGTATTAATTTTGATCCATCAAGGATGCCACTGTCCATATGCAGCATCTGCCCAAGACATCTGGACAAATGGACCAATTCTATGGATTGTTCAGACCACAATACATTTGGATGGACAAATGGTATTCTCCATCCGATATCCGTAAACTTTTCCTGTGTGGATTTTAGGCCAAGCTCTTTTGAGTGATCATGATCTGTTACATGCTGGAACTGGATACCATCAATGTGATGTCATCTGCAAACATCACCACCTACGGCAAATCCTCTGGTTTGCGGTCTGGGCGTGACGTGCTCCACAGGGTCAGCAAACACTTTCTAGCAACAAGATGTCTCCACTTCTATGCTCTCTTTAATATTAGTAACCAGAGAATTAGATAAAAAAGCTACCTCCCCTGTTAGAGATCTCAAGGAATCTTGTACGATTTTTCATTGTTTGCATGGCTAATGTCCTATTGGACGACAGACTTTCAGGTGTTTTGGACAAATCAAATTTTATTTACTAATCAAGCAATAAGCAGAGTGATCTCATGTCCTCTACTCCTTTTCATCAACCGTGTGCCTGAAAAGCGGTAGTCATTTGTAGAATTTTACTCAAAGGCCCATCTGTTCTATTCCCATACCCTCATCAAAGATGCCACTTGTACATACACTTGTAGGTTTTTCCCATTAAAAATCTAGTAGAGCTCAGGGACAAGTCAGAAAGCCGACGAGCTGGGAGTCAGCGATGCCCATATGCTACTCTTCCCAATTCCGTGCCGTTTCTACTCCTTCAATCAGCGTGTTTGTGACTGTGACTGAGAAAGCTTAGGAGAATCTTTTAAACTCTTAACAGAAAACTGACTTCTTGATGTTGTTTCTGTGGGGATGAGATAGAAGCTGTCCCCTACTTGGGGAGAAAAATCTAACCTTTTCTCTAAAAAGCTGGCAGTCTGACTGAACACAGATGATTTCGATTCAGAAAGGACTCCCAAATTAGTAACAAGCCATTTCCTGTCTGTAAAAATACAATTTCTTGTGGCTTTATGTACCGTTGATCATATCTTGTGCCATATGGTTCCTTTCTCAACGAAAGTGTTGAAGAGGTACAGTGTGAGGCTTCTGTGTATTCTGCCTCTCATCTCTTAATTCTGACCTTTTTTATGATTAAAAATGTTTTACTCATTTCTAAAAATCGTTGTCCCTTCCCAACAATTCCCCTTCCCACCCCAGGCCAAACAGCCTCCTCCCCTGTAACAATTAAGTCCAGTCAAACAAAACAAGTCATCGGGATAACTGTCTGAGAGCAGATGCCTCATTATGCTGCCATAGTCGACCACTTTTCAGCCCAGCGGCAGAATGACGCTCATCATTATCTGATAAATTTCACTTGGTCACTGACTACACTGGTCAGAATTATGAAGTCTTCCAGCCTCAATTTTCATTAGCACAGTCCTTGAATAAAGTGTTATCTTTGTTTAACTCTGCATCAACTCGTATGAGCCTTCTCCAATTTTTTTTTAAAATTCTTCACATCCATCATTTCTGACAGGGTAACCATATCCTCTTCCATTTACATGCCACAATTTATTCCTCTATTCTACCATAAATGGGTACTCAATTCCTTTCCAGTTTTTTTGCTATTAAAACGATGATACAAATATATTGGAGAGGTGGGGACTCACCTCTATCTTTCCATTTATTTTTGCTATCTTCACCCATTTCCACCTTCGTATTGAAGTTAGACTACATTAAAGCATGTATTAATTTAATTTGTAGGGTCTTAAATTTGATAGAATCTCTTTACTTCCCCAAACCTCACTTGGCTTCATGGTTGTCTTTTTATTTTTAAGGAATTATTTCCATCAGCAAAGTTTTATACCACTTTGACCATTTGGCCAATTCTGTTTCTGAAGGTGGTGTTGTCTTCAGTATTTTTTGTATCTCTTTTACCAAACTGTTAATTCTCATTTCATAATTTTCTTGCATTGATCTCATTTCTTCTCCCAATTTTTCCTCTACCACTGACCTAATTTCATTTTTTTTTTTTTTTGCTCTTTCTTTAGCTTTTCCAGGAATTTTCTCTGGGCTAGTGTCCAATCTGCATTTTTCTTTGAGGCTTTGCTTGTAGCTGTTTTCCACGGCATTATCTTCTGAGTTTGCAGTTTTATCTTCTCTGTCACCATGATGGCTTTTTATGGTCAGGTTCTTTTGTTGTTATTTTTTGTTCATTTTTCCAGCCTATTGCTTGATTTGAAGCTAAATTTAAGATTTGGCTCTGCTGGGGGGAGTGGGGGGTGGAGGCACAGCACACTGTCCCAAGCTTTAGGCCTTTTCATGCTGCTGTTTTCACAGCTAGTTCTTTGGGGTGGGAGTGAGGGGTCTGTTAAGTTTTTGGTGTTTTCAAGGTGGTATGATCTGGGAAGAAAGGTGGTCATTGCTCTCCTGGTCTGCACCCTGGTACTTACCCAGGTAATATCAGAGGTCACAGCTAGGCTAAAGACTGTCATTCTTAGAACCCTCTTTCCTCTTCCCCACCACCTTGCTCCTGCACAAGCGTAAAGGACCCAGTGTGGACCAGAGAGAGAGACCGTATTTTTCTCTGTTTCACTTCGTTATCAATGAGCAACCTGTCAAGGGAGAACAAGCTTCTCCACAGACTACTTCTTAGAAAGCAGACGGCCTTGCTGGGATCCTACACGAAGGGGAACACAGCTGGCAGGGAATCGGCTGCACGGGGGCTTCTCTCCGACATTCTGCTGAATGGCATTCCTTAATTTCTCCTGGGGGTTCATGAAGAGGAGGGGACCTACCTGCCCTTTCTTGTTCACACCAATAATCCCAGAGGTGGGTTCATGAGGAGTAGTGACAAAGATCGTATCAGCGCTGATGCGGTTCATGTATATGCACACTCCAGACTCCAAGTCATACAAGTGAATGTAACCATGCTTTGTAATCAAGTAAATAACTCCATGCTTGATTCCTATCTGTAAGGAAAGGAAAAAATCGTAAGACCCTCACAGCTGTGTCTATGCCAGAAGCAGTTTCCCACTGAAACATTGCTTAATTCACCTCCAATGGGAGGCGGCCTCACTGTCCCTGAGGCACCCCCTACTCCTGAAAATAAGAGGTTTCTTTTTCACAACCTGGACCTTCAGTCCCTGCCTGCTAAGAGTCTCCATTTAAAAACGATCCAGGGATCACAGGCCGCCGTGAAAGAAGCATCACGACAGGGTGCAGGGCAGACAGCTCGGGTGGGGGTGTCCGTGTTCATTCTAAGTTGAAATCTAGCCTGTGAATAAGGCAATAGCAGCCCACACTTACGTAGCACCTCCTGTGTGCCAGGCCCTGTGCAAATACTTCTCAATAATTCTCTCATTTGATTTCACAACAAGGCAGCTGCTGGTATTATCCTCATTTTAAAGATGAGGAAACAGAGGCAAACAGAAGGTAAGTGACTTGCCCAGGGTCACACAGCTAGTGTATGTTTCTGAGGCTAGATCTGAACTCGGGTCTTCTTGACTCCAAGCTCAGGGCCACAGCCATTCCATGTGCCACCGAGATGCCCCAAAGTGGCGAGGAGCAGAGAGAGAAGAAATGTGAACTACCCATCCTCCTTGCCTGCCACATCAGATGGAGCTGACGGGCCTTTCACTTTGTCTCTGTCCTCACCTCTGCCGAGACACTATAGCTGAACGGTTCTGCAGGAGAACTATGTCTGAATAGGAGCTCCCTCCGCCATGACCTCTGTCACAGAAAGAACACTGGAAACCACGGAACCTGAATCTCGGCTCCCACACTTTTGAGACCTGTGACCCTGGAACACGTCCCTTGACCCCTGAGCCTCAGTTTCCTCATATGCAAAACGAGTGTAACACTCAACCCCATGTTCTTCACTGGGTCATTAGGAAAGGACTGCCAACAGGAAGCAAAGGCCCATCTCGATGTCACCATCTCACTGCCACTGTGGGTTATTCATCAGTTTTAACACTGACCCAGCAGGTGTGCAGCTGTGGACAGGGATCTTCCAACAGACATAAAATTTCAAGACTTCAACAGTTTTACAAAACAGAATTTGAAAGTCATCTGAAAGTATTAGTCCATAATCAAAAAACATTATTAAACTATCTGAAAAAGACAAGGGGGAAAAATGTTAGAACACAGACAACAGCGTGTTTTTGGCCTCCCCCTGCACCAGCCTCCTACGTCTGACTCGGGGTGTTCGTGTTGGTGAGAAATGACCAGCAGAGTAACCTTCCCCTTGGCTCTGTAGCTTTCCTTCTTAGAAGCCAATCAGGCCAATTATCAAGAAACAGAGGCAGTCTAACCAAGGATTAAACCACCCCACCCCACCCCACCCCACCCCCACACACATATAAAATTCTTTGTTTCAGCTAGTTCACAGGACCACACGGTCTGTGGCATCTGAGATCCAGAAGACGAGGAAGCAGGCCTGGGATACAGAAGTGATTGCCTCAAGGCTACACTAGCAGAGAGAGGAGCAGGGAGGATCTGAACCCAGGTCCTCAGCCTCCAAATCCAGGGCCTTCTCTGTCTGATTATTGGCAGGAACTGAGAGAAAATTAAACCATCTTACCTGCATGGCCACAGGGAAATCTGTCTGTGCCTCTGGAGGAAAAAACACGTCCACCGCTTTCTTCACAAAGGGTTGGTTCCCTGCTGCAGGCTGGCCCACTTCAATTATGTGCAGCTGGGGGAAGAGATTTCAGGTCATGATGCCCCGAGGCAGGCTGGCTGGGAAAGCCCGTGGGCTCTCGAGGCCAGGGGCAGTCTCCAGGGAACCAGCTTAGCTTCAAGCTGCCAAGACTGGACTAGCCTCCCACACGCTACACTGACCCAGGGAGCCGGGAGCACCGAGTGGGAGGCCGGGGGAGCAGCATCCAAGCAGGTGAGGCCACAAGAGGGCCTCTCGGGAAGTAAGAGGCAAGGCACAGAGCACATCAGGTAAGAGACGCTAAGGAGAGCGCAAGATGCACAGGTGGGACGGGGAAGAGAAACCCAGAAAGGAGAGCAGGGGGCGGAGATCCAAGAAAGCCCCATGTCGCAGAAGACGAAAGGGGAGGGAGGAAGTTATAACTGGAGGGCAGAAACCCTAGCCAGCTCCCATCCTTCTCTGGGAGTTTTCAAAGGCTGGGGATTCACTCAGCAGGCATTTGTAATCTCCAAGAGTACAAAACAATGTGCTATAGGATCAGACGAAGAGTACTCATAGTTTGGAGCAGAAACAAGGGAAAATCGGACAACTGAGGATTTGATCTAGGGCAGGACAGTAAATCCACAATCAGCAGGCAGAGACAAGCAGGCGGGAGGGTACCTGAAGGCTTTTTCCAGGGAACACTGTGCGGGCTACTGTCAGCTCTGCTGGGGCACAGTGCATGTGGTGGTGGGGGTGGGGTAGGAGACGATAAGCAAAGTCAGGCTGTCTTACGTGCTCAAGTCCTAAAAGAGGTAGAGCTTTACAGCAGACCACAGGGAACCACCCAGAGCTCTTGAGCAAAAGCAGGCCACCATCAGACGACCGGCAGCAGTCTGGGCAGAGGGCACGTCGGCAGCCAGGGAAACCCCAGAGAAGGCTGCCCAAGAACTCAGACGAGAGAGAAAGAGAGGCTGCGTGAGGGCGCTCCGGGAAGGGCAGGATCTCAGCTCTGTGATGTGGGCGAAGCCCTCGAGAGCCGAGGAGTACTGGAGAGCAAGAGCATTCTGACAAATTCCGGGGCACGTTCCCTTTGCTGCCAGCCCCCAACCAAACAAAATGGGGGGTGGGGACGAAAGGAGACTCGAAAGAGCTGAGTTTGCCAAGGTCAGGAGGCTACAACAAAGGGCTCCAAGACGCTGTTCCTAGTTCTCAGCTGTCCTGCGTTAGCCACACAAGTCACACGGGAGATCTAGGCTTCCATCACTGCCACATCTTAGGTTCACGTTCACCAAAGTCACGTATGCCAAAGAAAAGTGGTGCTGCTTCAACATTCGAAAGCTCTCTCTTTTACTTTGTAAAATCAAGTGTTATTTTTATCTTAAAGTTAAGCACCAAAAAAGAGCGCTTCTATATAAACAGGACACAAAAGAGGACTCTATGGAAAACTGAAATATCCATTTCACACCACGCTTTTTTAAAAAGGAGGTAATAATTCTGCACTTTCAAGTGTCCCGCTTGTCTGTTCTTCCTTCCGCTTCCTTCTGTGCATCTAAAAAAATGCTTCAACGCCTTTTTTTTTTTAAGTAGGGGGGAATCTATAGTGTGCTAATTTTTCCTCTTCCCCAATCCTACTGAACTTGAAAAAAAAAGAAATAAAAGATCCCTGAAACAAATAAGGCGAGTCAAGCAAACAAACCCACACAGGGGCCGTGTCTAAAAACACAGGTATCCTTCTGCACCCTGAGTCCGCTACCGTGGGTCAGGAGAGAGATAACACGCTTGATCCTCAAAGGCCCTCTGGTGACATGACGGGGCACGGAATCCAGTGGAATTCTACAGTCTCTTAAAGCTGATTTTCTCCACAAGGTTGTTTTCGAACAAATTGTCCTCTTGGTTCTAGGGCATACTTCCCAGGATTCTTTGCATGCATATCTTTCATTATTCCTTACAATGTAACATTATTATGAATGACATTCACTTCCAACAATTTGTTCAGCCATCCCCGTTTTTCTGAAACCTATTTCTTGCTCGGAGTCTCTCGGGATTTTGAAAACAACAAATCTATGTTTTATTTTGTTGGGACCTGCAATTCCATTAATGTGATGATCCTCCACCAATCTGGTCTCTAACTGTTGAGCTTAAAGAGGTTAAATGACTTGCCCACGGCCACACAGCTAGGAAGTCTAGAAGGCAAGACCTGACTCCCACAATGTCATGTCTATACAGCATATAAAAATCTAAGAGCATAGTAAGCGGAGGCCCCGACTCCACTACACCGGGCCTAAAAGCATAGCCCTGGCTAGTCTCCTCTTTACTAAAGTTCCTATTTGAGCCTGGAGCCACGTGCCTGTGCCTCAATTCCACCTAAAAAGCCTGCTCCGTTGGTACCATATTGCTTCTGTGCCAGAGACATGTCAGTATGTCCTGGGGCCTCCCATCACAGCCAGCAAATTAGATTTATCTCCAGAAAAGCCGGTGGATACCCCAAGAAGGCACAGAGTTTTATGTGTGTACACACAGACATATACATACATATATCTACATTTATATTACGACAAAACAGTCATAGCTAGACTCTGTTTGCTATACATCAATCAATCGTGAAACGACTGAGTAAACTGTGGGACAGGAAAGTCATGGATTAGGACTGCACTGAAAGAAACAAACGGGAGGAATTCAGAGACACTCGGGCAAACCTGGACAAACCGAACCAAGAGAGCAAGAGGCACCAGGAACACAAAACCAAGAGAACGCAGCCCCAGGGCTCTGACCAGGGTACAGAGGGGACTCCAAGAGGAGGGGGATGGGAATGAAAGGCCCTTGGTGTGGGGGAGGTGCTCTACCACGAGATCCTCAGATCCACGGTGCAGAGGCTGATCTCGCGGTGACAAGGGGAGGCTCTGCCAGACAAGGGCCATCAGGAAAGGACCGCAAGTTTTGAAAATCACTGAAGCATTTTAGAAGACTGGGCCCGTCCCATGAGGATAAAGCAGTGTTCACCAAAGCTAAAGCAGATATACAGCCGCTTACTGAGCGGTCAAGGAGGAGTCTGTGCACGGGTCTGGTGCTGGAGGATTCGATCCGGGAAGCTTTGAAGTTATGTAGGGTCGTAAAGAAGAGGTGAATCACGAGGGAAACGGAAAACATGGGAGGGGCCGTAGGCAAACAGGCACACTCGTACCCCGCTGGCTCAACGGTGAACTGGTTCAGTCATTCTGGAAACCAGTGCCCAGAAAGTCACCGAACTGCGCACGGCCTCTGGGTCACCCATGCTACTACTAGGCCTGTACCCCAAAGAGGCACCCAAGAAAGAGCGCCCCGATCTATCCGTACAAGAGACTCGGAGCAGATGGGTTTCCCCACGGCTCAAACAGGAAACTAAAGAGATGTTCTCTTGGAGAATGGCTCAACAAGCTATAGCAGACGAATCCACTGGAATATTCCTGTGTCATAAGACACGGTGACGTGTACGACTGCAGAGGAAACCAGGAAGACCTTTCTGAACTGATCCACAGCAAAGTGAGCAGAACCAGAACGTGTCATACAATGACAACATCGCAGAGGAATAAGAGACTTTAGAACGCTGATTAATGATGTGATAAACCACCAGGCCCAAAGAATGAAGATGAAACACAGGACTCGCCCTCTGACAGAGAGGAGGTGAACGTAAGATGTGGACAGAGACAGCGATGTTCAGATGGCGGGGGTGGAACGTGGAAGTTTATTTTGCTGGACTATGTAGATACATACTAAGCAATCTGATTTCTGAAGGGGAAGATGGGGCAGAGTAGTGAGAGGGATAGATTAATTTTTAAAAAATGGCTAAAAAAAGAAAATCGAGCTTAAAAAAGTCTGACAAAAAGCAAGTATCCAAAATTAGAAATAAGTTTACCTAAATCCCTTAATCAATGAAGGAGAATAAATGAATCAACCAAAAATGTTTTTGTTCAATATTCCCCTATCCCCACCCCCCCCCATTATGCCTGAAAGGGGAGGATTTCTGAGAAGGCCTGCACAGACACTGCTAGCTCATTTGGAAATCAAATCTCTATTGAATCACAGCTCAGAATTTGGGAGAAAACTGCTCGGGGAGCTGTGAATGCCGGCTTCACTGATAGCAAGGGAAATTCACTTTCTTTCTTCAACTGCCAGGCTCTGGCTTCTCATTATTATTCTTATTTTTATAAATTGCTGCTTATTGCAAGAACTGAGGCCCTAATCCCACAGAAAGAGAAGACGAAAGGCAAGAAAGAGAAAGGTTCTTACCTTGCCACCTGCAGAGCTCCGCACAGCAAAACAAAAAAGAGTGGAAGCCTTGGAGTTCCCTTCTATTTTGAACTCGGCGAAAGCCGCAGCATGACCTTCTATAGGCTGTGACACCTTCCTGTCCACCGAGTAAAGCTGCATGGCTCCAACCACACGGTTTTGCTAAAAGATTGTGCAGAGAGTGAAAAGAGCTTCGTTAACTTTCACACAGCACGAAAGCAGAGAGCCCGAAGAGAACGATGAGCGATTATTATTCTATCTTTAAAAAGAAAAGAGGCATTTTTAAAAAGGGGAAGGGGCCCTATCTTTTTAAAATTTTTTTATCAATAGCTTTAATTATCAGCATTTCTTTTTTTAAAAAAATTAATTTATTTATTTTTAGTTTTCAACATTCACTTCCATAAGATTATGGGTTTTAAATTTTCTTCCTCTCCCTCTTCCCCCCCGCCAAGATGGCGTGCAATCTGATAAAGGCTCCACTTGTACACTCATGTTAAGCAGATTTTCCCATTAGTCACGATGTAAAGAACAATTAGAACTAATGGGAGGAACCACAGGAATGAAGCAATAAAACAAAACAACAAAGGAAAAGAAGAGCAAATAGTCAGCTTCCATCTGCACCCAGACTCCGAGGTTCTTTTTCTGGATGTGGATAGCATTTTCCATCGTGAGTTTTGTTTGTTTTTTTAATTTATCAACAATCACTTCCATAAGCTTTTGAGCTTTAAATTTTTCTCCCCCTCCCTCCCCAAGACAGCGTGCAATCTGATATAGGCTATACATATACATTCCTATTAAACATATTTTCATATTAGTCATGTTGTAAGGAAGAATTAGAACCAAGGGGAGGAACCACAAGAAAGAGGAAACACAACAGAAGAAAAAAACAGCAAATAGTCTGCTTCGATCTGCATTCAAACTCCACAGTTCTTTCTCTGGTTGTGGACAGCATTTTCCATCATGAGGCCTTTGGAGATGTCTTAGATCCTTGGGCTAAGTCTATCAAAGTCAGTCATCGCACAATGTACAATGCACTGTGTACAGCGTTCTCCTGGTTCTGCTCACTTTACTCAGCATCAGACCATACAAGTCCTTCCAGATTTTTCTGAAGTCAGCCTGCTCATCATGTCTTATAGCACAATAGTATTCCATCACATTCATATATCACAACGTGTTCAGCCATTCCCCAACAGATGGGCATTCCCTCAGTTTCCAATTCTTTGCCACCACAATAAGAGCTGCTGTGAATATTTTTGTACATGTAGGTCCTTTTCCCGTTTTTATGATCCCTTTGGGATACAGCCCTACGAGTGGTATTGCTGGATTAAAGAGGATGCATAATTTTATAGCCCTTTGGGTAGAGTTCCAAATTGCTCTCCAGAATGGTTGGATCAGTTCTCAACTCCACTGACAGTGCATTAGTATCATCTTCATTTCTGAATGTAACCCATCCCCCTACCCAACAAGCCATCCCTTTACACAGAGGAAAAAAATTCAGCAAAACCAGCCCATTTCATACCAATGGAACCTGATGCATACGCAATAAAACCCAATTTTTTAAAGCTAGCTCTCGCTATATGCATACGCAATGTGCAGGAGAAATTGCAAATGCAATAAAATGATTTTCGTAAAAAAGCTAGATGTTGCTTTTTTCCAGGGGATGGCAGCCATACATGAGAAGGCAGCAGGTGATGTGACGTCAGCCTGGAGGAAGGGCTCCGGGAGCTCACCTGGGGAAGCTCCCCAAGGCCTCTGACCGTCATATTCAACAACCACCCCAATAAAGGTAGAGATGGCACACTTATCAAACCTGCAGATTACATAAAGTAGAAGGAACAGCCAACAGACTGGAAAACGCCCAGAATACTACAGGATGGGCTAGTTGTGAAGACTGAAGTGATTCTCAAATGAGACTGAACAGAGAACAATGTAAAGTCCCGCTGCTGGGTTACAAAAAATCCACCTCCTAAGCTAAGGAGAGGAGAGTCATAGCTAGAGGAAAATTCATACCAAATACAGATCGGGGCAGAGGTTTTGGGATGGGGGGGTGGTGTCAGTGAGCCACACACTGAAGGTGGGGCAGCCAAAAAGGCCGGGTGAGCCTAGACTGCTTGCGTGCCCCCGGCTCTGGGAGAGACGTGCCACTGGGCTCTGCTCAGGTCTGCAGGGAAAGTTACCGTATCCAGCTCTGGGGATCACATTTTAACACGGACCGAGACAAATTCTAGTGTGTCCAAAGAAGGGCAACCAAGATGGTGAAGGGAATGGACCAGGGGAAAGAAGCAGGGGTGCTTAGCCTGCAGAAATGACCTGGAGGGGACAGCTCCAACCGGGAGCACGCTTTTCTTTCTGTCCGGTCTAAAGTGCCACACCGTCATTCCCAGTCCGCGCTCTGAGGCCAAGCAGAACAATCAGAGCCCTTCGCCCACGAGGGTCACACGGATGTGAGCCAGGCTGCCTGCAGAGACGGTGGGGCGACGGCTGGAGGACCACGTGAGGGGCCACAGAGGATCAGGGTCCTCAGAGGTGCCTTCTGGGACTCTGACAAACACGTTCTCCCAAAAGCTGGAGTGTGAGAAGCAGCAGAGGCACCCTCAACTCCTGGGCCTTCCCTCTGGAGATCATTCCCCACTTATCCTGCACATAGCCTGGCTGTATGGACACAGCTGGGTTTGCTTGTTGTCTCTCCCACGCGAGCGCCTCGGGCAGGGACAGAACCCTCTCTTTGTACTCCCAGTGCTTAGCACAGTGCCTGGCATACAGTAGGCACTTAATAAGTGCATCCTGACTGACCTATGTGCTCTCTGTCTCACATGAAAGGTCTGGTTCATTCAGTTTTAAGCTTCACGCAGTACTCAATGGAACCCCCCCAAAATGAACGCTGTCAAAAGACACAGGAAGGAGAACTGAACTGCTAACACCCTGGCCGGTCATGATGGGTCATGGAGAGCTACCACCCACTGCCTTTTATTTTACGGGGGTGAAACCCAAGGCCCGCAAAAGTAAAGCCATTTTCCCAAAGTCCCAGAGTGCTGCGGGGTTGGGGGAGGCTGGCCAGGGCTGTCAGGACAGCCCTCAACTCCACTCCATTCCCTTTTGGGAACAAAGTCCTCCCACACGGCACACATCTTACATGTTGACCCAAACTTGTGTCTGCAAAGAAGCTTCCACCATTTCTTTGCATGGAGACACAGCAAAAACCAGTCAATATCAGGGCACGGCAGCCCGAATGGACCAGCTCTACAGAGCTGGGGTGTTATTCAGGCCTCAGGCCAGCACCTCACCTGGACATGCCCACACTGGGGGGAGAGTCCCAGCATCCCTGCTCACCTGGGCGGAGATGCCGATCAGCAGAAGCCACTTCTGGTGGTCATCGGTCCTGTAGTTGATGATCTGACAACCAGCCAGACTCGCGTGTCGGTCAAACATCTTCAGGGGCTGCGAGTCGCCCTCCATGCCCCAATGGTAGACAGCCACGTCGGTCACCAAGGCAACAGTGTTGACAGAGATCCATTTCCAGAAGGTCACCTCCTCTGCCATTGTGTGGGCTTTCATTTTACTCTTCATCTCAATGTTGAAAATTTGAAGGGTCTTTCCCGCTAGGAGGGAGGAAAGGAGGGAGGGGGGAGGGGAGGGACAGAGGGAAAGAAGAAAGAGAGAGATTAGCAACCTGAAACAGGCACATTTTTACATCCTCATAGCTATTTCTATAGCCACTTGATTAACCATTTCCATGTGTTTTGAAAACCAGTTTAAATTATGGTCTGCTGAAGGCAAAACTGGAATGAAAGCAGTGACGTGCTTGAGCTCTCCCCCAAATACCTGTAAAAAATGGCTCTAAACAAATTCTAAAACATCAGAACCCACAAAAAGACAGAGTGAAACAAATTTGCAGCCCAAGACAACCTGGATGGCTGATCAGAAAGGTATATTGTGCCAGGTGGGGAGAGGAGCGCAGTTTGGCATGGGCGCGCAGGCCACAGTGACCCTGGAGCAGGCCTCAGAGGGCTGAATCGTGGGCAGCTGCGGCGGTTTCCAGACTTCTCAACCCACGAACGCGAAAGACAACTTAGAAGGTCAGTGGGAAAAGTCTGTGAATGCGGTGAGAGAAGGAGTTAGGTCTCAGCTGCAAGTCCCAAGCGCGGCCTCTGGGGCAGCGGCTGTCTCCTGAGCTTCCGGCCCACAGACTGAGGGGGAATTGAGTGGCTGATCAGAGAAGGATTGCAGGGATCTCTTTGCCAGTGCTGAGGCAGGAATCTCTTGCTCTGCCTGTGCTTGCATCTGGATCACAGTTCTGAGGAGGGGTTCTGGGGTGAGAAGGAATGCTGGCGTGGTGTAGCTTGTTGTGGCAGTGGAGAGGAAACACCTCGCCCCTTATCACACCATGTTGGAAGACCTGAAAATTTACAGGTCCTTAAAAGTATCTCTGAAAACAGCTGTACGAACCCCCGAAGCTTGGGACAGTATATTCTCCACACTGGAAGCAGACTCTTACCTTAACAAAGAGTTTAAAACTCAAGTAATTGACCAGGATCATGTAAGCAGTGCAAAAAGAGTCAAACTATATTATCTTACTTTGGTGACAAAGAAGATCAAAACATACAATCAGATGAAGGCAAAACGGTCACAATGATCTGCTGTTGTCCAAATATTAAGGATGGAAAAGGATACCAGTAAAGTCAATTTTGTTTAAATGACTACAGTTGAAATGTCAGTCTTGGATTAGTTTTCTAAAAGATTTTTCTGGATATGAAAAAGGGAAGAGGATTGCAAATCTCCAATTTTATAAATACTAACATCACACATGAAATGTATTAACTACAGTTAATCGTATTACTAAGCCCTAGGGAAAAGTATTTTGTGCCCCTGGAGACAAGCCAGAACAGAACTTTCCTGGAGTCTAACCATGGGCCGCAGGAAGCCTGGCCTAGGTAAGCTCTCCTACACAGCCCCTTCCCTCCGCTGACACCACCGCCACCCCCATGTAGACCTGCCTCACCTCAAACCTGTCTGGAGCTACTGCCACAGCTGTGGTGGCTCTGCCTGCCTCAAGTCTCTCTCAAGCCAGCTGGGCCACTGACCAGTGACTCCTAAAGCCCAGGTCCATCCATGTCAAACCCCATCCCCATTTCAATAAGCTCCAGGGGCTCTGCTGCCTCCAGAATCACATACGAAATCCTCCATTGGCACTCAGAGCCCTCCATGAGCCTGCTCCCTTCCATCTTCCTGGTCTTCCACCTTCCTCCCCTCTTCTCTGTACTCGATGCCTTCTGCTGTTACCCACACCCACTCTATCTCCAGGCCGTTTCACCGACTGTCTCCAATGGCCGATATTCTCTCCCTCCTCACCTCTCCTCTCCTGGCTTCCTCCAAATCTCAACTAAAACTCCACCTTCTGCCAGAAACCTCTCCTGATCCTGCTTACATGTTGTCCCCCTCCTTAGACTGGGAGCTCCCTGAAGGGAGGGATCATTTTTTGCCTTTCCTTTTATCTGCAGCATTTAGCACAGTGCCTGGCACACAGTAGGGACTTAAAAAATATTTGATCACTTGACTGGTCCATTAAATACCTTAAGTTTACAGAGCCATAACATGTTATGACAAGAAAAATGCCAAATTATTATTACAGGGAAAAGTTAAGTCAGCTCAAACTGATATAAGTTTTCTTAAGTCACTTCTAAGTGGCAAAATTGCATTATTAGGACTTAATTTTAATGTCAAAGGTTATTTTTATAGTTTCATGCTTCTGACAGGAAGAAGTAAGCAAGCAGCCAAGACAAATTAAAAAGCCATTCACATTTTTCCTCTGGTTAAATGAACTCCAGCCAATCATTAGCCTGTTCCCAAATCAACATTCTGTGCATTTTATTAATTTCACGCATCTTTTAAGAGCAAGTGTTGCTTTCTTCCCTCACCTCATCGCGCCCTGAGCTCAGAGGCACTGAAGGATGGCCCAGGCCAGCTGGCCCTTCATTTCCCACCCAGCTGCATCCTGTGGATTTCGTCATCATGCCCCACATCCCTGGCAGGGACTGCCTTCCTTTTTCATATTTGTATCCCCAGTGCTTGGTACATAGTAGGCACTTCATGTTTACTGACTGAATGGCGATCACTAAGGAACGAGAAACTAAATGCTTCCATATATGAGATGCTCAATGAGGTAGCTAAGCAGGAAAATGGGCTCAAATTGTTTTTATCATTACAATATGACGCTGAGAACATCCTTGGATCAGAATGACTAAATCTGTTGGATATCTGTCCATCTGTAAGTTAAGCTAACCAAAAACAAATATTAAATATAAAATGTTACCTCATATCTTATAAAAAACATCTTTCCTCCTGTTTTTATTAAAACAGTTTTAACTAAAGTATATCAACCTAAGCTTGTAAGGCTCCTCCCATTCTATTACCATTATGCCTTCTTCAGTTTGAAGTGATTTGTGTCCAGCTAACAAGGCTCAAGCATCAGCCCTGAGCAATCTCCTCTTCTCATCTTCTATGTAAAGATGGGGTAAGGGAGCAAAGAGGAGAAGTATTAGAAAAAAGGATGGATGAAAAAACATGAAATTAAAAAGGTTTTACACAAACAAATCCAATGCAGTGAAAAAAAATATCTTTGCAGCAAGTTTCTCTGATAAACATCTCATTTCCAAGATATATAAGGAACTCACTCATTTGCATTTGTAATAAGAGCCATTCCCCAATGATCAAAGGCTATGAAAAGGCAGCTCTCAGAGGAGAGAGCAAAAATCCAAGCAAACGGAGTCACGTGAGTCCATGCTTCAAATCACGAAAAAGGAGAAAATGCAAATTAAAGCAGCTGTGAGGGTCTACTTCACACCCAACAGAAAAAATGACAAATGTTGGGCGGCACGCGGCTACCCTGCTGGAGAAGCTATAAACTGGTACAGCCATCTTGGAAATCAATTTGGAACCATAACCAAAAAGGGACTAAACTGCGCATACCCTCTGACCCAGCAGTGTTATTAGGCTCAAACCTCAGCGAGATCAGATAAGAAAAAGGCCTATTTATGCAAAAATATTAATAGCGGCTCTTCTTGTGAGGCTTGCGTACTAGAAATTAAGGCAGTGCCTATCAACTGGGAAATGGCTGAACAAATGACGGTATGTGAGCGTAACGGACTCGTACTGTGCCCTGTGAAATGAAGAAAGCCTAGAAGACTCATATGGACTTTGACACAGAGTGAAGTGAGCAGAAGCAGAACAATGTGTAAAAATGAACAACTCGGAAAGACGATTTCAGAGGCGCACTGGTAGAGTGTCACCCACCTCCCGACAGAGCCATGACATATCAACATGCAGGAGGCGATGCATAGTTTGGGATGTGGCCAACTCGGGGATTCATTCCCAAACAGGAGCTGCTGTACCCAGGCTTTGAAGACTCCCAGCAAGGCAGGAGGCAGAGTCACCCAATTCTGGAGAGCTCGAAGGGTTAAGAAGCGTTTCCTTCTACCACACCTAAATTTCTCTCCTCCCACTTCCACTCACTGCTCCTTAGTAAAACTGGCTTTTACTCAATTTGACCTAATAACCATCATCAAGTTTAGCTTACCTGCTTAACACCCATTCCTTGTTCATGTAAAACTAACTTCCTGTTCCCACTTGTTACTTAGATAAAAAATTAAGGAATGCTATTAAGAACAAGTATTTTCTTTTCCCTACTTGGGCTATTACATTGTTCTCGTCTAACAGATATAAAGAATACGTGGTACTCATTACACTGTTGTTAAGTAGTTAAATTCTAGGACTGGTCGGGCTACTGGCTCGGGTAGAGCGCGTGCAGTGACAACTACGGGCAGCCAAAAGCTTCAACTCTGACAAATCCTGGAAAGGACTACCTAGTGGAACAAGGGACACACTTTACTCTCACAAAGTGGAATTACTTGGAGGGTCTTTGGCCTATGCAAATGAACAAAAAGACGCTGGTACTAGCCAGCTGCGAACAAAGCCAGAGGTCACTTGATGATTCCTCAATTTAAACAGGCAGCCGAGGCAGCAGAGCAGAGGAAGCTGCACACGAGGCCGCCTGACCACCTTCCACTCCAAGCTGCCTTGGGACCAAGCTGACACATGCCAGGCCACCTGGATGCCCATCCCAATTTCAACACCGGCTCACTGTCTGTACAAAAGGGGCAAGCTGAGCTACTTCTATGAGTTCAGGCTTCGCCTCTACGACGGCATGCTTTCACAGGCCCCCTTTAGCTCCACCTCCTCCTCTCCCACAAAGACCGTGGCACCTCTGAAAAGGTGTTAAATTGCCACAACCTCAGTTAAAAGGCACCTGTGCTTCGTAGAGAGCACAGAACTGCCATTTGGATAGAGGGACAACAGAGGGAAAGAAATAAAGAGAGTCAGTGAGGGCAATCCTCAGACTGGTGGCAGCTCTCGACCGACGGCTCTTGGCCTCCTAAGGCTCAAAGCTAGGCCTTAAAGACCCACCCTCTCCTAACTCTTCTGCCACCAAAAGGCTCAACTATCCTGAGGTGGCCCTGGGTAAGGGAGACCCAATGACCAAAATGACTTACAGGTGGGGAAGAAAAGGTTTTACAGTCCTGTGTGGCCCGTTAACCACTTTTTAAGAGCCTAAATTCAGTCTAAATTTTTCCCCACTTGGAAAACAAAAGTTCAGTAAAAGATGAATAAAATGCATTTTTACATTCCCTTAATATATGCCTCCAAATTCCTTCCAACTCGTCCTATTTCCCCACCCTTCTTAATGGACTGAGAACATATTCTGTAGCACAAAATCAAGTAGCTGAGCTGGAAAAAACAGCCATGACTAAAAGGCCACGGCACAACGCTGAATGCGGTGGGGCTTGCCACGTGCAGTCCACAAATATGGTTTGTTACACACTCCGGTAACGGTCTTTCCTGCCGTCTGTCAACTGCAAGCCACCCACTGCCTACAGTTTCTGTAGATGAAGACAAAGGACGCCTCGGCTTCCACTCCTACCATCCCAAGTCTACCCGCAGGAAACGTGCGGAGGTCTCCACCCTCGGACGCTGCGGCCCACAGCTCAGAGCTCATCCGCGATGCCACGACTAATGAGGCGCTAACAACGCCAGCTCCCGGGTCAGTACCAGCTGGTTCTGCTGCTGCTCTTTCGTTTTTAACCACACCTACTCTGTCCTAAAAGTCCCTGCACATAACGACTAGATTTGTAGAAAAGCATTCGAGCCGTCACACGCTTCTTGTCTGCCAGGGTCGGGGGAGGCCCCGCGCAGGTGAGAAGCGCCTCCCCTTGCCTTCTTGGCTTCCAGACGAGTCTACACACCCCACCGGCCTGGATCGGCAGGGTGGCTGGAAGAACGGCGGGCTCTAATGTGGATTCCTGACCCACCTGATACATGAATGAACTGACCCAGAGAGAAACGTACGGCAACTTCCAACAAGTCCCTCTGAGCCAGGCTCGGGATTCGGAAGATCAACCGGGGCACGTCTGATGCACTTGCCCGGCCCAAAGACTATAGCAAAGACCAGGGATCCCAAGAAAATCCTGACGGACACAAGAGTCCACTGAATTTAGGATCCAGTCTTAAAACGTCCACGACTCCAGAGTTTTCCTGTACTAAAAAGTTCTGAATAGTTCTGGAAGTAGCTGATGCTTCTAAATGCCACTTTGTGCTTTAAGATCAACGCAGGGCCCACCATGGAGAAGGGACCCAGTTCACCACTACAATGGCTCCGACACAAGGCACTTCTTGGACACGAAGAATGCCACGGTGATTGTTCCAGACTAGCACAAGGCAAGGCAAGCAGCATTTGTGAATGTGCCAGGCACGAGTAGACGTAGTGAAGAAACAAAAAAGAAGATTAAAAAAAAAGAAACCAGTCCACGCTCTCCAGTCTTAAGGCTCACATGGGAGACGATACACAAACAACTACAAACAAACAAGACGCAGACAGAATCACCTGGAGATCACCTCAGAAAGAGGCACTAGCATCCCAGGGGACCAGAAGGTCAGACTTCAGGGAAGGGAGCATTCCGGGCTGGGGGGACACCAGAGAGAATGCCCGGCACCGGGAGAGGGAGGGTCTGGTGCGTGGGACAGCCGGAAGGACATGTGGAGGAGGGAGGATGGGGCAGGTCACGGAGGGCTCTGATGGCCAAACAGGAGTCTGTATTTGCTCCTGGCGGTAACAGGGGCCACTGGAGTTCACTGCATGGGGAGGAATGTGGCCAAAGTGCACCTTTCCAAGATGAAACAACAAAATGACTGACATACAAGCCAAGGCACCAACACTGGTCTTTCGTAAAAGCTCTGTGACATTATTAAACGTACCATGAGTAAGTTCTGCTAGACACGTCTACGTCGTCACAGTCAAGGACCAAAGACCTAAGTGGGAAAATGATGAACCGAGGAGACCAACTCAATAAAAACCCACTGGCTGACGTCCGCCATGATGAGGACCAGCCACTCTGCAGAAGGCTCACAAGAAACGCTCAGGATAAAGTCAACTCGCCATCTGTTTAAGACTAGAAAGCAAGAAGGGAAGCGAGCACAGATTTATTTTGGATCAAACTTGGTGTTTGAACAGAACGTCTTTCCTCCCAGACACTTAAACATCCACCAAAGGGGAAAACCGTCAGAAGCACACAGTCAACACAGCAGTCTGGGAGTCAACACTCCCAAGCGTCAGATGTAGGGTTTTCCCTGCTCCAAACGTGACAAGGATCCCAGGATGAGCCATCAGTGAGGATGTGGCAGGTTTTCCCATTCTGCTAGTGTACTAAACGTAACTATCTCAGCCCCTCTCTGATGTGATTGCCTTCAGGCTTTAGGTCACTGCTCCAAGGTGGTGGAATTCCCACATGCAATAACATCAGCTCTTACTTAGGCATTGAGAAAAGTTCTTCCAGGATACACAAGGCTTCTAGGATCCCTCACTGGCACTTTGGGTGTTAGTGCAAGGGCACAACAGCTGAGTTTGACACCAACAGCCTGCTGACCACCCGAGCCGTCCCAGAGGCTTGCCAGAAGGCAGGCAGAACCGCAGGGCCTTTCCACCCCTTCCAGGCACCAACCGGTCCCAAGGCAAGCTAACCCCCCTTCCACTATACCCGGTGCTAGACCAACCACGTGATCCATGTCAGGGACCACGGTTCTGCTAGACAGCTTTCCCTGTGTAGGCGCTCAGTAATGCTTGCCTGCATGCTAGGAAGCCTCCAAACACTGCCACCCACATACCTTTCAGGGCGATCACTCTTGAGGCTGGATTCATAATGGCACTGTCCGCAGAGATGGGCCGTCGGATGGGAGCGGCTGGATCGCTCGTGTCGATGATGACCACCTGAGCTTGCTCTCCCACCTTCTCTCGGATGCAGATGAACTTGTCAGACTCCATCGTCAGCGTGCTGAAGCCAACGTTGGCCGGATTGATGCCCAGGTTCTGAAGCTAGATGTCAGAATACGTGGTTAAACTAAACAGAACTTCTGAGGGGAAGGGAGGGGAAGGGAGCTGAGTGACCACGGCGTCTGCGCCTTTATTCTGCAGAAAGAAACAGCCAATTTCCCCCACTCTCCACACGGTCATGATCGTGAGAGTGACCCAGGGGCCAGGATCCGCCCCTAGGTCTTCAGATTCCAAACCCAAAGCCTTCTGTGCCACGCCGCCC
>NW_020953945.1:1963265-1973476 GCF_900497805.2 Vombatus ursinus | reverse complement strand
CGTCCAGCTGAATCTGGAGAAGCGTGCAAGGGGATGGCATTTTTGCCCCCAGCAATTCCCAAATACCATCTCCGTCAATGTCTACGTGTCAGAGTCATACTCTGCATGAGTCTAAGGAATGCTCATGGATCATGTAAGCATTGCAGTACAAAAACCAGCAGCAAAAGAATCTTGATACAATAACACAAGAGATGATTAGAGAAAATGGTCTTGAAGCATTAGAACAACAAAGGAAAGTAGAAATAGAAAAAATTCACCAATCACCACCTGAAAGAGATCCTACGAGGAAAACTCACGGCAATATTACAGTCAATTCCAGACCAAGGACAAAATATTATGAGCAACAAGAGAAAAACAATTTACATATGGCAGTACCACAATTAGAATCATACAAGACCTAGCCATGGCGACACTAAAAGACTGTGGGTCTTTCTTTGTAAGGGGAAAAGAGCTCAAGATGGTACCAGATCTTGAGCTCTTTTCCCCTTACAAAGAAATTGGAAAGATTTACCCCAAAAGTTTATACCATGAGTCCCTGCTCAGGGCCTTCTGCCCCACCCCCACCCCAGGCAGGGCCTCCAGATTCTAGGTCTTCAGATTCCAAACCCAAAGCCTTCTGTGCCACGCCGCCCTGTTACAAGAAGCCAGTCCTCCACCTCAGTCCTGCTCTGAGTGCCCACTCACGGCAGGGAGACAAAGCTCTGCAGCACTGACTCTGTGCCAGGCACTGGGCTCACTCAACAGGCAGACCGCCGGGGGTCCGAAGGACAGACCTGGTGATGGAGCAGGTCCATCTGAGCCCCCGTCCAGCTGAATCTGGAGAAGCGTGCAAGGGGATGGCATTTTTGCCTGGGACCTGGTCCCCAAACTACTCCCAGGAACCAAAGCACTGAAGACAATGTGCCCCAACACCCCAGGCCCCGAAGGGCAATTGACCTGGTCAGAAAGATGTGGCTGTTTGTGCACATGTCTTAGATAAAGCAGCTTGTACTAAGTGTCATAAGACACACAAATTGCTAAGAAAGAAGGAAAGGAGAGAACTTAAGGAAGTCCCAGCCAACCTCCCACCTCCATGCCTTTGCACAGGCTGTCCCCAACCACGCCTGCAATATCTTCCCTGGATCTCCACGGAGTCCTTCAAGCGGCTAGACGGCATGGGGGACAGACTGCTGGACTTGGACACAGGAAGACTTGATTTGGAATCTTCCCTCAGACCCTTATCTGTAAAATGGGGATAAAAAGAGCACCTACCTCATGGGGCTGCTGTGAGGAACAACGGAGGTCACACTTGGGAAGCAGTTTTCAGACCCTACTACAACACATAAATGCTGGCTGTTTATTATTATTAAAAATTCAGTTCAGGTGTTACCTTTCACAAGATGCCTCTTCCTCAACCCACCCCCAATTATTAGAACCTGAGCCCCAACACTCCAAATTCCTCTTCATTCACGTAAACATGTACATGCTGTACCCCCAGAGGGTCCTTCTACCAATGCTATTGGAGTGAGGGTTACTAGACGTCTTAGGGAGCCAAGACAGCACCTGTGCCCCTCGGGCAAGGGTTAAAGACTGTACCTACTGTAACAGAAGCCTGCGCCCCTTCTAAGGTCAGGGGACCTTCCTTCACACTGATGTAGGTTCACAAAAGACAAGTCTAAGTAACTGTGATCCCATGAAAGTAAAAAGCTTTTGGACTAGGAAGAAACAACACAACTGGGATAAGAAGCGCAAGTATGGCTTGGGGGAGGGAGCTTTCCATCAAGTATCTCTGTTAGGGGTCTGCTGTCTAAGGGAGCCAGTAAACTAACCAACGTGAACACCAAAAGCCATTCCCCAATAGATAAATGGTCAAACAATATGGACAAATATTTCTCAAAAGAAGAAAGCCAAGCTATCAACCACCCTGTGAAAAAATGCTCCAAAGCCCTAATAATTAGAGAAATGTAAATTAACACAGCTCTGAGGTTCTACTTCTCACCCACCAGATTGGCAAAGGTGACAAAAACGAAAAATGAAAACTGCTGGTGTTGTTATGAATTGGTACAGTCATCCCAGAAAGCAATTGAGACAGATGACCAAAAGTTACCAAGTGTGTATATATTCTTTCACCCAACCATATCACTACCAGGCCTAAGAGATCAAGGAAAGAGGAAAAAGGCCCATAGGGACAATAGCAGCCCTTTTTATAGTAGCCAAAAACTGGAAACTGGCAGGGGCAGCCGCAGGACGAAGGGGATATCCCCTGCAAGTAGGGACTGGCCGATCAAATTATGGTGTATGAATGAGAACTGCAACATCAGCAATGATGAAAGAGGGTTTCAGAGAAATTTGGGAAGACCCATACTAACTGATGCAGAGTGAAGTAAACACAACCAGGAGAACAGTTTAACAAGTAACAAAAACATGTAAAGACAACCTCATCTGAAAAAACTCTGAGCAATGCAATTACCAATGATGATGTATGACAGCTAATCTCCAAGAGAGCTGAAATTCTCCTTGTCCTATTCACTGACTCCTAACGAACCTGTTCTTTAATCTCACTCAAATTGCCAAAGGGGACTTTAGATGGGTGGCTGGGGAGGAATGAAAGGGAGAAAAGACACACAAATAATGGAAGAAATTAGATGATGGTGACATCTAGGTCAGACTGGCAGCCTATAAGAGGAACAAAAAAGCCGTGAGAGTTTGCAGGGAGAGAGATACAGTAGAGCATGAGCCAAGCCCTTGAGGAAGAGAATTCCCAAAGGAGGGAAAATAAGCCCATTCCAGGCACAGAAGACCAAGAAAAGGGAGGGCAGGGAACGCTCAAGGCAGCAAAAACTAGGGACAAAGCCAGTGCCCACAGACTGAAGAGTGACTAACCAAAGTGAGGAGTCCCTAAGTATCCAGACTGATATTTGTATAATGTGGCCAAGATGGCAGACGCAGACTCGGACCGCCGAGCAGCGCCTCATCTGACGCCTTTGCAGGGCATGGACGTGACTTGGGAGACCCTGAAGCCTGGGTCAGTGACGCCGAAACTCAAACCTGCCTCGTCAGGATACAGGCCCAGCAGCACGGCATCCACAGACCAACGCAGACAAGTTCATAAAGAAAAGCTCAACGCTAAGTGATTATATTTATATTTATATTTATATATATATATATACACACACACATGCATATGTTATATATATGTATATATGTATGTATATATACATACATACAGATACACTATACCAACTATATATGTGTGTGTGTATATATATAAGATACATATATATATCTATATATATATCTATATATATATATTATACCAACTTAAAACCAGAAGTGCAATATGCAATCTGCATTTATGGAGGGAGCAGGCGTACTAACTAAAATTATAGACTTTATTCTAAATTAAAGATTTCCTGTTTTAACTTTTTTTTCCCTTTAAATCGATCACTCCAGAAAGCCTAGCTACGATTAAAATTAGTCAATTTACAGATAAATCAATGCAAGGATAGAGACTTCCAAATCATTTAACATTTACAGATTTCCATATTGGTCGATTATAAGACTTGGAAGAAACAGCCATGTTGGAAGCTATTAAAAGTTCATTCCTGAAGATGCCTACCTACTGTATATAAATAGAATGGAAATTATGAAATCTAAATAGTATCAGAGGAAACTGAAAAGACATCTATGACCTGACGCAGTGAAGTGAGCATTAATGCAGTGATAAACCCCAAATCCAGAGGACTGAAGACACTTCCTGGGAGAGGTGAGGGACTGAAGACGCTCAAGGAGGCAAAGTTTTGGAAGCGTCTGTTGGGGTTTTGCTGGACTCTGTATATTTGGGGTGAGGGCTTTCTTCTTCTCTTTAATTGTTCCACAGGGTGCAGAGGGGCAGTGGGAAGGAAAAATAAAACAAACTATAAAATAAATGAATGTAAAATAGATACATTTTAAAAAATATTTACTTGGCTGAACCTAGAATGGATAGAGCATCTTATCACACTAGGTCTTAGCGCACAGCCGCTCCCCGCTTCTGTCATGTACTCAGCGCTGGCGGCCACAGCCCGACTACAAGACTTCGGGCCAAGAAGATGATTCGAGAGGGGCCTTCATCGCTAGATCACCAGGGATGCTCAGGAGGGTTTTTCAAGCAGGGGGCAAAGGCAACCCCCAAGTGTGAGACAGAGAGCAAGCTCCCTCACTATTTGGGAAGGTTAGTTTCCATAATAATGGGTGTTTCACAAAGGAGTCAGGGAACACAATCAGGAATACCAGACAACAGAATGATACACATTTACACTGTTGAAAAGACTCGGGGAAGAAGGCATAGAAAGATGACTAATACCTGCAAGATCTTCATATGGAGAGAAAGCCCTCGGTTTAATTAGGGCTCTGTGCTAAGCACTTCACAAACAGCTCATTTGATCCTCATAACAACTCTGGGAGGTAGGTGCTGTTATTCTCCCCATTTTACAGATGAGGAAACTAAGGCAGAGAGAGGTGATGTGATTTTCCCAGGGTCAGTGCAGCTGGATTTGACCTCTTGAATCCAGGCCTGGCAGTGCTCGATCTGCCATGCTGTCTCACTGACCCCTTCCTGTCCCAGACCCTTCTGCTGGACTGAGTGTTCCGACCATCACTCCACAACCTCGCCCACCCTTGAGCTTTCATCACCCAATTTCAACCCTGGGGGGCCCCCAATCTTCGCCTCTACCCTAACTCCTGCCCTTCCACTGGTGTTCTTCACCATACATGCCGATGTTCCCTCAAACATCCTCAACTTCCATCACTACAGACAGGAAAAGGGCACGAACTCTAGGACCTGGATTCAAATTCCACCTCTTACTCCTGGGTGACCTCGGTTAAGTCCCTTGCTCTCCCCTCTCTGGTGCCCCCTACAGCCATCATCCTACTCTTTCTCTCACCACTACCCCAGCAACCAAGCTTTGGGAGGCACACAGACACGCACCCCCACATGGCCACAGGTACTCTACGGAGCCTGAGGAGACCAGACCAGCCTAGACCAGGCTTCCCATTCCATCAGGCCACTTTAGGGACTTCCCAGGAACCAAACCGACCCTCCCCCCGACCCAGCCTTCCCTGGGCCATGGACCCCCCGCGTCAGAGGCTCAATCCCTCACCAGCCTCAGCCTCTCATTTCCTTCCCAGCTCAGCTCTGGGTCACCCTGCACAAGGTCACCTCCCCACAAGCTTGGGCTCTGTTTGCACACACTTGCATTTAGTGCCAGAGAGAAGGTAAGCTGCTTTGGGGAGGGGATGCTTTCTGTGTCTCTCTAGCAGGGCATGAGAGCTCCTAGGAGCTCTCCCAGACATGCCGGCACTCGTCTGGCCTCTCGCCACCTTCTCGGGCGGCCCCCCCAATGCCTCAAATGCTCCCTCTTCATCGTGGCTTCCTGGCTGAAAGGCCAACTAAAACCCCCGCCTTGCCCAGACCCCTCCTCCTTCAAGAGGTCCCCCTCTGTCCTCTAGACACATCTACAGGTTGTCTCGGGCATTAGAGTGGGAGCTCCTTGAGGGCATGACCTGTCTTTTGGTCCTTTTTGGATCCCCAGCACTTAGCACAGTCCCTGGCACACAGCAGGCATTTAATAAATGTTTATTGATGGACTGGGGCAGCTAGGGGCACTACAGTGCACAGAGCCCCTGGCCTGGAGTCAGAAAGACTCCTCTTCAGTTCAAATCCAGCCTCAGACCCTTACTAGCAAGGTGCCCCTGGGCGAGTCACTTTACCCTGTTTGCCTCAGTTTCCTCATCTGTAAATGAGCTGGAGAAGGAAATGGCCAACCACTCTAGTATCTCTGTCAAGAAAATCCCAGATGAGGTCACCAAGAGTTGGACACAACTGAAAAACAACCGAATAACAAAACCGATCAATTAACCAACCTCCCACAAAGGGCTTTGCTGTGGGAGTTTTTAGAATGCCCAATCCAGTGCCCCGGGTCCTAGCCATCAAGGGTGAACCACCCCCACCCCCCAAAGCCCCTGGTCCCTTCTGAGGTTCGCTACGTGGTAATCTTTAACATTCTCCTAAATTCAGAGCTGGAAGGGAGCTCCTGTCATCTAATCCAACCCCTGTCATTCTAAAGACTTGGAAACTGAGGCCCAAGGGGCCTAACTTGGCAGGACTTGAACCCAGGCCAGCCTGCCTCCAAAGCCAGAGCTCTTTTCCCACAGTACCCTAGTTCTCTCTGGGGTTTTGGGGTCCCTCTGCACTTGGCAGCAGGAGCCATCAACATCTATGCAGCGACAGACAAGTCAAAAGGCAGTATGAGCCTAGAGTTAGACCTGGAAGGAGCCATCACTGAGTTCCCATGAGCAAGCGGAGGACCCTGCGTGAAGCTGACCTGCGCAGCTCCCCAGAGGGAGGGTCTGGAATCCCAGCCCAGCACTGTCTGCTCCCTCCCCCTGCCCCATCATGCCTCTGGGCCTCAGGACACCTTCGGGCAAGGAAAAGGCTTCTATCTCTAAGGTCCATTCCAACTGCCTGCATGCTAAGTAAAGACACATTCCTTATCAACAATGACCTAGTCACTGGGCCCCTTTTCTTAACTCTGCTCCCACATGGAGGCAAAGACAGGAAGACGTGGAGAAGAGTCCCACAGGCTTGGGCAGGCCGGCCAGGATCGGGGTGGGGGGGACACCCACCTCGATGAGATCACCCCTCAAAGGGCTCTAGCAACACAGAGGGAGGAAATGGCATTTCTGAGCAGCTGCCGGCTTTATAAGGAATGTTAAGGAAGATTATGCTCCTACGACAGTGTGAACCCGAGCCACATGGCCAGCCACTAATGAAGGGTTTCCACCTCTTTCCACTATGCTGTTTGAGGATCTGGGCTTTACCATGAGCAGTCGCCTTCAAAGTCACGACATGGAATGAGTCACCAGCCGAGGACGCATTCTCTGCAGCCCCCCACCCATCCGCCCCATAAAAAGTTCTAGTAGAGAAGAAGTGAAGTCTCGTGGCCACGCTTTTCTCGGTCAGTCTCTTTGGAAAGCTGACTCGTAAATGAGTTTCTGTACACCAAATTTTATCTACTCGTTCAGTCCTAAAAGCTATGTTCCCTTAGAAAACCATCTGGCCTGAAATAAAAAGCACGACTCAATGCAGCCAACCCAAGACGGGCCAAAGGAAGCCCATCCTAAGACAGCATATTCCCCAAATAAGCAAGAGAAAAAAAGGACACGGGATGGCCAGGGCTATTTCTGCAGTGCTGGGAAAAGAGCTTTAAAGTTCAACAAGCAGCCTTTCGCTCGGGTTGGGATCCAAAGACCTGGACTCCTGGCTCTGACCCAGACCTGCTTGAGTCAGCTCATGTCACCCAGAGCTTTGGTTTCCTCATCTGTACAATGGGGATAACAGCAACTCCCTGTGCTACCAACCTTTCAGGTGGGTTGTGAGGCTCTAATGAGAACATGCCAAGAGCTCTAAAAGAGGGTCCTCTCTCTTAGCCAGACACCACACTGCCCTCCTCAGGAGCTGGGGAGCCGCTCGAGGAGAGGGACAAGAGTCAATGCCATGAAACAAGCAGTCGGCAAACGTACAGTGACAGCACAAAGGACCAAAAGCTGGCCTCTATAGCATGGGTCACAGCATCTCACTCACTCAGCCCTGGGGGGGGGGGGTCTGCCACACAGGGGGAAGGGGAAGGGAATGAGCAACCATTAAGTACCTACGAGGTACAAATATTACAAATATTATCTCAGGTGACAGACATGACTTTCTATGTAACCAAAGCTAGTCAGTGCTGAGCACACAGTAGGTGCCTAATAAGTGCTTACTGAAGTTGAAGTTTACCTAGGATGGACAGAGTTGCTGGACTTCAAGAGTTAGAAGTCCTGGATTTGAATCCTGTCTCAGACTCATCACACTGTGGGACTTGAGACTGCTCTCAATGGCCCCTATGGCCCCTTCCAGCTCTAAGTAAGTGACCAAAGGTCAAAGTTTTATGTTACGGGGACCCCCTCGATCACGACTTGTGAGGCACTGCATCTCTGCATTCCCGGCATTTAGCAAGGGAGGCACGATAGCCTGAGAGTGAGTGTCGGGGGATTTGAGGAAGGGGCAAACTGCGGCAATCTTTCCGAGGTTTCCTTTTCTATAAAATAAGGCCTTCCGACCACAGCTGGAGAACTTCCAAGGACCCTAAAGGAAGGGAATTCATTAACCAAGGCCTCCCTCCCTCTGGAGATTCCAAACCTTCATGATCTGGGAAGTCAGGTAACCAAACCTGCTCAAAATCGGGCGTTCACTAAGAGCACCTGGGGTCTGCCACGTAAACCGGGGCATCTGATCTGAAGAGCTGACAAACGATTCTCAGAAGGGACAGAACCTCTCCACAAAGGGGCAGGACTCCCCCAGAGGAGCTCGGACTGCCTGGGACATAAGGGGACAACTTCTCAGCCCTCCAGAAGCTCAGGAGTCAACAGCCTTCGCTTGGAGCATTTGGGCAGAAGGCATCACCACAGAGGGGCAAAGAGCTTCCGGAAAGATCTAAGCCGCACCTGGAAGGAAGCTGTTTCGGGTGGGCTGGAGTCGGGAAACCTGACCAGCAAATAAGCGGCGGCTTCACTGTCCTCCAAAGGGGTGAATTCCTGCTCATCAAGTTTGGGTCTAAACCCAGAGCAGCGGCCCTTCCTTGGACAGAGGGAGAATTGTTTCAATGTTAAAATACACTGGCACTTAGAGGGAAAGGGCTTGGTGGGGCAGAGGGGTAGGTGCTGCGGAATCACCAGTGCACAAAAATGAAGTGATGGCAACGTGCCAGGTGGAGTTCACAGGGCAGCTGATACCACAGAAGGGCAGGGACAGGCAGTCTGGTGTCTCCTTGAAGTTACTATGAAAACCAAGCAGTATAAAAAAGTCCTAGAGAAAGCAGCCCCTCCTTGCCTGCCTCCCCCACCCAGGGGAGTGGCAGGCACGGCCTGGGGTTAGGGTTAGCTGACTCATGAGGTCAGATGTCTGCAATCTGGCCCCACAGCCACTTCTGGGAGCCAAGTTCCATCAGGGAACCAGCTGCTTCTTTCAAGAGGACGTTCTCTTCTAAAGCTAAAGTACAACACGGCTCCAGGACGGGAGTAAAACTCAGGCCAGAACAACATCGAGACCCCGCAACTCCAGTGTGGTGATTTGGAATGGAATCTACTAGAAAACATCATCTCCTCACTACCCCTTCTGCCCCAGGACCCCTGCTTGCCACCGTCGAAGCTGCACGCCCACCCGATCACCACGAAGGCCTTCCGGTGTCACTTGTTTAATGCCCTACCCAGGGCGGGCAATAAAGCAATTGGCAACAAATTCCTCTAATCAGTGCCCTGATGACCGAGTATCACCATTTCTGTTAGCCATTCTGCAGAGCCACTTGTGGATGGCAGTGAGACCAGCCACCGAGGCCCACAGCACCCAGGGGTTCCGAGATCGAGCCACCACTTTGGCAGAGTCCCAACCCAAAGCCAGAGAGGATTTTTAAAGAGAAGTGGGGGGGCAGAACCGCAGCATCATTCTCTCTTGAGCATGTCTCCCTCAGGGACCTCTCCTCTCCAGGTCTGCATCATGCAGCACCAAGATAATATCTGTACATGCACATTAGTACTGCAATGAGCAGACAGTAGGCACCACTTATGTCCCAGCTGTTGATGATGATGGTCACTAAGAATTTCACTTCACTTAAGTGGCGAGGACTACTTGGTGGTAGAGCACCAGGCCTGGAATCAGGAATACTTGAGTTCAAATACAGCCTTAGATAATTCCTAGCTGGGTGACCCTGGGCAAGTGACTTTACCTGGTTTGCCTCAGTTTCCTCATCTGTAAAATGAGCTGGAGAAGGAAATGGCAAAACCACTCCAGTATCTCTGCCAAGAAAACCCCAAATGGGGTCATGAAGAGTCAACCAAGACTGAAATAACTTAAGAACTCAATCCAATCATTTTACAGAGGAGGGGTCTAAAATCCTCCTCACAGATGGTAAAAGTGAGTAGCAGAAGTGACATTGGAATCCATGAGCCAGGACCTCAAGCCCAGAGCTCTCTCACCAGCACTAAGATAAGATGCCGCCACACAAAGATGAGCAAGGACAGTGTGGGGCAGTAGGCAGGGCATTCCACTTGAGGTCAAAGGACCAGGGCGGGGCCACTGCCTCGTCCTTGGGGAAGGGGTCTCCACTTCCTCTCTGATGGGCCGCTGGTACCACCCTCTGGCTCTTCATTTCCTCCTA